>NC_080174.1:60740948-60913448 GCF_950295315.1 Erinaceus europaeus
TGTTTTGTTTTGGTAGGAACTGAGAAAGCAGAGAGAAAGTGAAGCTTCCTTCAGTGTGGTAGGAGCTGGGCTTAAACCTGGTTCTCACACATGACAAAGCAGCATACTACCCAAGTGAGCTATTTCACTGGCTCTGACCTCATCTCTCCATTTTTGGAAGCTACCCAAGCCCTTAACTTTGCCTGGCATCTCTAGTCCAGAGGTATTTTATAATATCCTCTCCAGAAAATCAGGCTCCAGATTTCTACTGTGGCAGGGAAGGGGCAGTCTATATATAGCTACGTGGAATGAGAGAGTAAATCTGGGGAAGTAATCACTTTTTAAACAGCTTTACCAACCTTTTTAATTTTATTCCCTCCTTCCCCCACCTCTAGTTTTAGAGGTGCAGGATGTTGTTAGCTTTTGTCTTTTTGTGGTGCCAGAGAATAAACCAGGGCTTAAGCAATACTGGTAAGTCACCTTATGTGAGAAGATAGGATTGGGGTATAAATAAAGAACTTGACCTTGTTAAGGAGCAGAATGAAAGTAAGGCAAAGTGCTGTGATTCTTAAAGATGGAAAGGAGGACAGATGGAGGAGGTCAGCCTAGTGGACTGTTGTTTTTGGTAGAATAGGCTGACAGCCCATCTTAAGAGAATGACTGTTTGAGTGCTTTACTTAAAGTAGAGTCTTGATTAAAAAGATTTGGGTTGGCCATCATGGGAAGTAGAACAGATAATTAACTAAGTCAAAAAACACTTTAAAGCATAAATTTAGGAGCAAGAGGCTGTACTCAGATATCTGTGCAGACTTTCTTAACATATGAAGTATGAAAGAAATGCCACAGATTCCACAGATTCCACTGCCATTGCCATCTTTCAACAAGAAAGACTTTCTGTGGTAACTATAGTGACAATTCTTCCTGTTTTCTCATTGCAGACAAACAATATCCTATTTGAGGAGTAGTTACAATTTAAAGGCTAACTGATAGGGATAACAGTTACAATGGTAGTCCAAAGCAGGAACACAGCTGTATAGTCTACAGGAGCTTTTTGTTGAATGATCAGGAGAGAAAAAGGCAAATAAACAAACAAAAAATAAACCTAGGAATTTGAGATTTAGAAATTTATTAATTTTTTTTAGGAATCTGAGTCAAGAGAGGCAAAGAAGTCACATCTTGGCTTTTTCCTGGACTCCTGGACAGAAGTCCTTCTTCTGATAGGATTTCTTCTTCCTGGGATCTTTCCTTGACCTGCATTGTGTTCTTTCCTGCTGGGCAGCGTTCTTAAGCTGCACTCTCTACAAACAAAACCTTCAGTACCCCTCAGACAGGAAGTTTTTGAGGATGCAGTGCCACAAGTCTGTGAGCATGTGAAAATTTGGCACTGAATTTCTTTGGTGTTGATTCCTACCTTACAAGTCTCTTGGATTAGTTAGAGGCAAAATCAGGACAAAACATGGACATTACAGAATTATCTGAGACACAGATCTTTTGTCACTCTGGCCATTTGTTGTTTGTTCTCCTACAAAGTGGAAAGGGAAGGAGTCAGGCAGTGGTGCACCTGGTTGAGCACACACACCACCAGTGTGTGAAGGGAAAAAAAGCAAGGGCACCTGAGGAGAAAGTAATTATATGAGATAGATGTAGGCATGGTCTAGAAATTAAGAATACTGGGCCTTAGAAAGTCTCGCCTTATGGTCCCAGAGGTGGCCCAATGAGTGATAAAGCTTTGGACTCTCAAGCATGAGGTCTCAAGTTTGATCACATTTGTCAGAGTGATGTCTGGTTCTCTCTCTCCTCCTATCTTTCTCATAAATAAATAAAATCTTAAAAAAAATTATTCTTGAGAGTTGGGCGGTAGTGCAGCTGGTTAAGCGCATGTGGCGCAAAGCACAAGGACCAGCATAAGGATCTGGGTTCAAGCCCCCTGGCTCCCCACCTGCAGGGGAGTCACTTCACTGATGGTGAAGCAGGTCTGCTGGTGTCTATCTTTTTCTCCCCCTCTCTGTCTTCCCTTCCTCTCTCCATTTCTCTCTGTCCTATCCAACAACGACGATATCTATAACAACAATAATAACTACAACAGTAAAACAACAAGGGCAACAAAAGGGAATAAATAAATGAATAAATAAATATAAAAAATCTTTTTAAAAATTATTCTTATTAAAAAAAAAAGTCTCGCCTTGAGGACAATAAAAATTCCAGGTAATTTAAACAGACCAATGAAGAGTTCTTTCCAGATAGGCACGTCGGGATATAAGAAGTCAAATTTGATTCAGTGAACCATCATTCTCTCTGGATGACTGGTGCATGTCTGTATGTGTACTGTTGAAACAGAGTCTAAAAATAATATATTCTTAAGATTAAAAAATCAATGGCAGGGGCCAGGTGGTGACTCACTTGGTTGGGCACAAATGTTGTAATACCTAAGGACCCAGGTTTGAGCCCCCAGTCCCTACCTGCAGGGGGAAAGCTTTGCAAATAGTAAAGCAGTTTTGTAGATGTTTCTCTCCCTTCTCTATCATCTGCTTCCCTCTCAATTTCTGGCTGTTTCTATCCAATAAATAAATAAAGATTAAAATTAAAAAAAAAAATCAATAGCACACATGTTGGTAAAGTAAAGAAAAATAGGGGATCAGATGGTGGTGCACAGGGTTAAGCACACAGTACAAAGGGTAAGGACCACTCAAGAATCCTGGTTTGAGCCCCTGGCTTCCCATCTGCAGAGGGGTTGATTCAGAAGCGGTGAAGCAGGTCTGCAGGTATCTATCTTTCTCTCCTCTCTGTTTTCTCCTCTCTGGATTTTTCTCTGTCCTATCCAACAACAACAATGGCAATAACAACAAGAGCACAAAATGGGGAAAATGGCCTCCAGGAGCAATGGATTCATGGTGCAGACAATGAGCCCCAGCAATAACCCTGGAGGCAAAAGAAAAGGAGGGGGAACTGGGCTGTAGCACAGCGGGCTAAGTGCACATGGCACTAAGCACAAGGGCCAGCTAAGAATCCTGGTTTGACTATGGTCTGGGAGGTGGCGCAGTGGGTAAGACTTTGAACTCTCAAGGCTGAGGTCCTGAGTTCAATCCCCAGCAGCGCATGTACCAGAGTGATGTCTGGTCCTCTCTCCTATCATTTCTCATGAATAAATAAATAAAATCTTTTAAAAAGAAAAGAAAAAATTTGAAAATTTGAGCCCCTCAGCTCCCCACCAAGCTGTGAAGCAGTCTGCAGGTGTCTCTCTTTCTCTCTTTCCTTCTCTTTTCTCTTGATTTTCTCTGTCCTATCCAACAACAACAACAGCTATGACAACAATAAAAACTACAACAAGGGCAACAAAATAGGAAAAATGGCCTCCAGGAGCAGTGGATTCATAGTGCAGGCACCGAGCCCCAGCAATAACCTTGGAGGCAAAAAGAAAAGAAAAGGGAGTCAGGCTGTAGCGCAGCGGGTTAAGCACAGGTGGCGCCAAGCACAAGGACCGGCATAAGGATCCCGGTTCGAACCCCAGCTCCCCACCTGCAGGGGAGTCGCTTCACAGGCGGTGAAGCAGGTCTACAGGTGTCTGTCTTTCTCTCCTCCTCTCTGTCTTCCCCTCCTCTCTCCATTTCTCTCTGTCCTATCCAACAACGATGACAACAACAATGATAACTACAACAATAAAACAACAAGGGCAACAAAAGGGAATAAATAAATAAAATAAAATATTAAAAGAAAAGGGCTGGTCCAGGAGGTGGTACAGTGGATAAAGCATTGGACTCTCCAGCATGAGGTCCTGAGTTCAATCCCTGGCCGTACCAAAGAGATGCCTGGTTCTTTCCTCCTATCTTTCTCCTTAATAAATTAAAAAAAAATTTTTTTAAAGAAAAGAAAAGGGAAGAGAAAAGAAAAGAAAATGTTATTTAAAAAGAAAACTATTGGTCAAAATGAGGGTGGGGTTGGAGATGGGGGTGGGAACAGAGAATATTTAAATCACTTCTAAAATCCAGCTCCCTCCCCCCAGTGGTCTCTTATTTTTACAAGAATCTCCTCCCACTTGTTTATATTCTGGGCTTGGTCTTGAGTCAGTCATATGCTAAAAAGTCTATTTGTAAAGTTTGGGCCTTTTTTTCAGTGTAGGATATGTAAAAAGGATTAAACTAGAGTTCTCTAAAGTTCCAATAGACATTCAAACTAGAGTTTTATTTGTTTATTTTGGGGGGTGACTTTTTTATGTAATTTTTATTTATAAAAAGGAAACATTGACAAGATCCATAGGATAAGAGGGGTACAACTACACACAATTCACACCACCAGAACTCTGTATCCCATCCCCTCTCTTCATAGCTTTCCTATTCTTTATTCCTCTGGGAGTATGGACCCAAGGTCATTGTGGGATGCAGAAGGTGGAAGGTCTGGCTTCTGTAATTGCTTCCCCGCTGAACATGGGCATTGACAGGTTGATCCATACTCCCAGCCTGCCTTTTTCTTTCCCTAGTGGGGTGGGGCTCTGGGGAATGGGAGCTCCAGGACACATTGGTGGGTTCATCTGCCCAGGGAAGTTGGCATCATGCTAGCATCTGGAACCCGGTGGCTGAAAGAAGAGTTAATATATAAAGCCAAACAAATTGTTGACTAATCATGAAGCTAAAGGCTGGATTAGTGCAGATGAAGACTTGGGGATATCTGTTTTGTAGGTAGTTAGTAGGCCTATTTTAGTTATATTCCAAAAGGCCCATGACTATACTAGTGTGTTTGTTTGTTTATTTCTGAGCCTGACATTTTATATGCAGGTGGACCCAAGTTGTCTGGGGGAGATGGAAAAAGGCTGGAAATGGAAAAATGGAGATGGAAAATGGAGATGGAAAAAATGGAAAATGGAGATGGAAAAATGGCTGGAAAAAGGACCAGAAAGCAGGATCAGAGAAGAGAGTAGTTCCCAAATACAGGAAAGGTATATAAATATTGTTGACTATAAATCCCATCAATTTGATATGATCTGGGGCTCGTATTCAGCTTAGGTGCAATGTGACCTCTTCATCCATGTAGATCTGAGCTCCACAGGGTCATGAATAGGAATGTTCCAAGCTGCCCCAATTTCAGAACTCATCTTCCTCATGTGGAAGATGAGTATGTTGTCCAGCCTCCCTTCAGAGGATGGAACATTCTCTACCACTGTTGATCCATGTTGAGGGCAAGGTCCTGTGGGGGGTCCACAGAGGGGTCTATTGTGTTGTTCCTGATAGAGATGACCAGTAACAATGGAGAGAAGGATTTATTCGAGGTCTAGGCCCATCTTTTTGTTTGGGAATCTCAGGACTCCCCAACTAGGGCCCCAGCTGTTGGGGTGGCCTGATAGTGACTAAAGAGTCATCATTAAAGTATGCCAGTCTCTTGTCCTTATTCAAATTTTACAGTCCTTACTTTAATAAGGTTAGCTTTGGAGTGACTGAGGAAGTGTAATAGGAGGTAGGTGAGGTTATCTACTTTTTTTTTTTTTTAACCAGAACACTGTTCAGTTCTGGCTTATGGTGGTGTGGAGGATTGAACCTGGGACATTGGAGTCTCAGGCAATGAGAGTCTGTTTGCATAACCATTATGCTATCTACTCTCCGCCCAGGTTATCTACTTCTGAGTAGACACTATTTCATTTTGGAACTTTATGGTGTCTTTTTAGGTTTCTACTTGCTTGCTGAATATATTGACTCACTACAGACTATTGTGCATTTTTGCTTTCAGGTATATATTTTGCCCTAAATTATAGATATATGTGAACATATGCCCTATCTCATGGGGCCTGGTCTATATTTAGGTTTTGAGGCTTTGTTAGGAAGTGAACCACCTGAAAAGGAATTAAGGAATTCTATGAAAGGAAAGGTCTCACTTGAGTAATGAGGCTGAAGGGTTGACATTCCACGCCTGATGTCTCTGGACACAGTCTGAAGTGAAGCTTGCTGAGGTGGTACTCATTGCATTGTTTTGTTTTTTTAACAGTAATGTTATTTAGGCCAGTGTTCCCCCCCGCCACCGATAAGTGCAAATAAAATATTTTTAATATTTATTTATTTATTATTCCCTTTTGTTGCCCTTGTTGTAGTTATTATTGTTGTTGTTATTGATGTCATCATTGTTGGATAGGATATGAAAGAAATGGAGAGAGGAGGAGAGGACAGAGAGGGGGGGAGAAAGATAGACACCTGCAGAACTGCTTCACCACTTGTGAAGTGACTCCCCTGCAGGTGGAGAACTGGGGACTCGAACTGGGGCTCAAACCGGGATCCTTATACCAGTCCTTGTGCTTTGTGCCACATGCACTTAACCCGTTGCACTACTGCCCAACTCCCCAAATAAAATATTTTTAACACTAATAAACAGTAGTATATATATACCCTAAATTCCTTTTTTTTTTTTTAACCAGAGCACTGCTCAGCTCTGGTTTATGGTGGTGAAGGATATTGAACCTGAGAGTTTGGAACCTCAGGCATGAGAATCTCTTTATATAACCACTGTGATACCTATCCCCACTTTTCTCTTCTTTTCTTTTTCTTTTGTCACTGAGGCTCAATGCCTACATTATGAATTTATCACTCCTGATGACCATTTCTTCTTTTTTTTCTTTCTAGTTTTTATTAGAGCGGAAGGGGAGATAGAAAGGAAGAGAGAAAGACACTTGCAGACCTGCTTCACTGGGCTGTAATCTTTGTCCTTGTTCTTGGTAATATGTATGCTAAACTGAGTGCCACCACCCTTCCCCTACCCCCTAAGTTACTATCTTAACAATAGCAGATGCTAACTATAATTTTTTAAAATTTTATTTATTTATTCCCTTTTGTTGCCCTTGTTGCTTTATTGTTGTAATTATTACTGTTGTCTGTCTTCATTGTTGGATAGGACAGAGAGAAATGGAGAGAGGAGGGGAAGACAGAGAGGGGAAGAGAAAGACACCTGCAGACTTGCTTCACCGCCTGTGAATCGACTCCCCTGCAGGTGGGGAGCCGGGGGCTCAAACCGGGATCCTTCTGCCGGTCCTTGGGCTTTGCACCACGTGTGCTTAACCCACTGCACTACCACCCGACTCCCCTAACTATAATTTTTTGAACAATAGTTTTTACCTTTACTTGCTTGGTTACATCTTCATTTTCCTAAATAAAGTGTGTGATGCTTGATCACAGCCTCCCCAGTTGTATCTGGAACCTACAGTGATGAACCAGACACTATGAAGGAGACATTTGGATCTCACTCCCTTGCAACAGATTGACTTCAGAACATCAGAGCCAGTGATCCACCACAATTCAAATTTCAGTGGGGTTTGAAGTCAGTGTGATTGAGATAATGTAAGAGTTGCTGTAAGAGAGGAAACTGAGATATCAGTAGTTTTCACTTTGGGATGTCAGTAGCTTTCTCACTGCATTTTTTGGAAGGAATTTATGGTGCTCAAGCTCAAAGGCATAGAGTTTGACATGTGATCTTGCTTTTTAATGCACCTTAACTGTGAATGATCATGGACAGGTTAACCTCTTCCATACATGAGTTTCCCTATCTGTAGTAGTTGAAACATTGTTAAACTGATAGAGTTGATAAAGTTGAGATAATATTGTGATTCCTTAGTACACAATGTGGCACAGAGAAAATGCTTGATAAAGGCAAGTCAGTATTATTATTTTAACCTGTAGTCTTAAGCTAGCAAATTTAACAAGGTGATTTTCTGTGTATTTCACTTTTTATACATCCACATTCCTGGGGACATTTTAATTCACCTTGTAGGTGCATCTACATTCTAGATTTTTTTCACCACTAGGAATTCACAACTCCAGGATGACTTTTTTCCCCTCAAATTATTTTATTGGAGGTGGGAGGGACAATGATTTATAGAATAATTATTGATACATGAGTACAGTTTCTTTTCTCCTTTTGCTAGGAGTCTGTACACTATTCCCACCACCAACCCAAATCCCTTTCATCATTTTATACTGGGTACCTGATGCCCTCTGTAGCTGACTTTTTTACCTAGAAAGATGGAAAGAGAGAGCAGGAGGGAGAGGGAGAGAGAGAAACTGAAGCTTCCTCCAGTGCATTGGGGGGTCGGACTTGAATCTGGTTCATGAGTATGGTAAAAAAAAAAAAATACTATCTAGGTATCCAGGTGGTGGTTCACCTGCTTAAGTGCACACATTGAAGTGCACAAGAACCCCTGTTCACATTTGAAAATCAGGTATTTTCTTACCAGTTGCGTTTTTTTTGGTTTCCACCTGCAGGGGGAAAGCTTCACAAGTGTTGAAGCAGGGTTGTAGGTGTCTGTCTCTTTCCTTTTCTCTATTTCCCCCTTCCCTCTTGATTTCTCTCTGTCTCTATCCAGTAATATATAGATGAAAAGATTAAAAACTGTTAAAACAAAAACACTAGGTGAGCTATTTCACCATCCCTACAATTCAGACCTTAAAATCAAAAGAATTACTAGGCATGACCAATCAGGGGTCCTGGGATAGGAGTTCACTAACTCAGGTTTAGAAACAGTCTTGCTCTTGATCTCTCTAAAGAGAGAGATGTGGTTCTACTGATTATTCCTTTCACTTTACAGAACAAGAACAGAACCAAGTTTTGTGTGAACAGAACTTATGTAATAGAGATCTCTTTGAAACTCCCCCACCCTTTATTAAGATTATAAAATTAAAATTTAAAACAAATTAGAATCAGGGCCAAATGGTGGTGCTAGGAAATCACACAGGTGTGAAGCCCCAACAAGAAAGAGGGAGGGAGGGAAAGAAGGAGGGAAAGAGAGATAGATGTAGAGACTGATAAAGAGAGAGAGAGAGAATGAGAATGAGAATATAGGCCTAGAAACACTCACTGCCTATATGATCCCTTGGGAAGAATTAGAGAGACGTACCTAAGTGCCATCCTTCAGGTGTAAGGCTGGGCAAATGGAGTGCATGTTGGATTTCAACTCCTATTTCTCCCTATATTTAGATGTCCTGTGCCCAAACCCAGGGTCTCATGCATATACGAAACTGATGAGCAGAGAGAGTCAGTCACCATGGAACCACTCCACTGTCAATGGAGCTTCCATGCTGCTGTTCCTATTTCCCCCTTGGGCTCAAACCTAAGGCCTCATGTATACATGTATGCATGGTAAGGCGTTCATTCTACCCACTGAACTGTCTTTCTTCACCGTAGGTTAACATTTTAAACATTTTTAAAGTAATTCATTTTATTTTTAACTTTATTTTATTTGATAGGACAAAGAGAAATCTAGATGGAAGAGTGAGATAGAGAGGGAGACAGACAGACACCAGCAGACCTGCTTCACCACTTGTGAAGTTTTCCCCCTGCAAGTGTGAACTGGAGGCTCGAACCCAGATCCTTACTCATTGCAACATGTGCACTCAACCAGATGCACTGGCCCCAAAATTTCATTTCTATACCATCTCATACAGTGTTGTATAAAGAAAGTACTGAAGTGACCATGTTTTCTTTCTTCTGGAAAGAGATTCAAATTTGACAGAAAGGAGCTATCAGATTACTTTAGAAGAAAACAAGAAATTAGATTTTTCTTTTTTTTTTCTTTAAAGATTTTATTTATTTATGAGAAAGAAAAGAGGAGAGAGAAAGAACTAGACATCACTCTGGCACATGTGCTGCTGGGGATCAAACTAGGGACCTCATGCTTGAGAGTCCAAAGCTTTATCACTGCACCACCTCCTGGACCACAGATTTTCCAATGAAACATAAGGATCTTTCTGTTGGCTACAATCCAGTAGTCAAATAGTGAAACTTGAAAGAAAGAAAAATAGGACATAATAATAATGGGAAAGAAAGCCCATTTTCAGCCTTTTAGTTATTCTGGAACAATGTGTGTCCTGAGTGTCACTGTAAAGACTCCCTCCCACCCCCTTCCTCATTGACTTACTTGAGAGTAGAGACATCTGACTCAAGGGATTTGACCACAGGCCTCTGGCTTCAGATCTATCTGACTTAACCATTCAACTACAGCCATCAGCCATGCCAGGTTCGACTTGTGTTTTCTTTTCTAATCTTGTTTTTCAACTTCGGCCTGAGAGTGAGATCATCCCATATTCATCCTTCTGTTTCTGACTTATTTCACTCAACATGATTTTTTCAAGGTCCAGGCTCAATCCCCCACTACCATAAGCCAGAGTTCTGGTAAAAAAAAAAAAGAACTAAGTTGGGGGTCCAGGTAGTGGTTCACTCTGTAGAGCACGCTTGTTACCATGAGCCAGGACCTGGGTTCAAACCCCTGATACACATCTGTTCTGCAGGGGAGAAGCTTCACAAGCAGTGGAACAGTGCTGCAAATATATCTTCTTTCTCCACCCTCCTCATTAGAAGCAAACAGAAAAAATGGCTGCTGGGAGTGGTGGAGTCTTTTTAGTCACAGAACCCCACTGAACCCTGGTGGTAGTGGGGAATGTGTGTATGTACCTGTCAGTGTGCATATATGGCTGTATATTGTTGCCATTACTGTTATTGATGGGGATACCATTTTTTGGTATATGCAGTTGGGAACATACACATGTGTGACTACACTGTTTCCACGTTGACCCTCTCAGACAGATGGAGCAAGAGAGGGGGGAAGATATCACAGAATCAGAGCTTCCCCCAGTGTTGATACTCCCACGGGTGTCAAGGGTTCAAACCTAGGTTATATGTATGGCAAGGCACATACACTATCCAATGAATTATCACTCAGCCTTAAGAATAGTGTTCTTACTCAGTGTTGCAGGCAGAGGTTAGTTGTGATGGCCAATAACCAACATAGCTTCTAGCAATTCTTATCTTCTGGCATTTGTGCCTATGATAATGTTATCTCCCACTGAATCATACTGAGTCTGATAGGATGGAACACAATAGAATTGATGGTTTGTGTCTTCTGAGACTTGGGCATAAGAAGCACTGCAGCTTCTACCTTGTTCATTTGATTCCATTAGAGAAAATCAGACATGCCATAAGGATATTCAAACTCACCATTAGAGAGGTCCATATGTGGAGGAACTGAGGCCTCCTGCTAAGAATTAGCTCCAATTTACCTACCACGTGAGTGAGCCACTTTGGAAAAGGATCCTCAAGTTCCAATTAAATCTTCAGATGACTGCAGCCTCAATCAACAAATGACAACTTCATGAGAGATCCTCAATCAGAATCACAGTTAAGTGGCTCCCAATTCCTTACTCATAGAAACTGTGAGAGATAATAGATTACTAACAGTATTTGAAATCTTTAAATTTGGGAATTATTTGTTACTCAACATTAACAAATAATTCCAATATATAACAACTATATTGACATCACTATATTGGAATATAAATATGCTGCATTTAATAAAACTAAAAGTATGTTTTGTTCTTTTTAAAGATTTTATTTATTAGCTACTGAGGGAGAGATAGAGAAAAAAGAACCAGATCATCACTCTGATATATGATGCCAGGGCTCAAGTTCTGGACCTCATTCCCTAGAGTCCAATGCCTTATCCACTGTGCCATCTCCCTTACTGATACACTGTCCAAAAAAGGATTAGAGTGGCCATAGCTTTGACATGCACATGACCCAGGTTCAAGACTGGCCCCTGTTGCACCAGAGTAAGCTTTGGTGCTGTTATCTTTCTCTCCCTCTCTCCCTACCTGAAAGAGATGACTTGGAGTGACAAAACCCCAATGATGATAATAAGTTATTAACTTTTATGAGAGAGATAGACTAGAATATCACTCAGCTCTGGCATATGTTGGTGTTGGGGATTAAACCTATGACTTTTTTTTTTGCCTTCAGGGTTATCACTTGGGCTAGGTGCCTGTACTATGAATTCACGGCTCTTGGAGGCTATTTCCCCCCCTTTTGTGCCCTTGTTGTTTATCATTGTTGTTATTATTATTGTTGTTATTGCTGTCTTTGTTGTTGGGTAGGACAGAGAGAACTCGAGAGAGGAGGGGAAGACAGAGAGGAGAGAAAGATAGACACCTGCAGACCTGCTTCACTGCTTGTGAAGCGAACCCCCTGCAGACAGGGAGCCTGGGGCTCGAACTGGGATCCTTGCTGGTCCTTGCACTTCGCATGGTGTGCGCTTAACCCTCAGCACTGCCACCTCGCCCCCTAAACCTAAGACTTCTTACGTGGAAAGCCTGTGTGGTAACACAGAGATAGCTACCAGGCTTTCGAAGTGTTTATATCCTATGGTCATTAATTCAATTACGTCTCTATCTCAAAGAGATATTCTAGGACAAACACTGAGATTTATAGAAGTACTGTTTGTAGTCATAAAAAATTAAAAATAATTTCAATGTCCATTGTTAGTGAAATAAAAAAACAAAACAAAAAACCCCACTAACATTTATTGGCTAGTTACCATGTATGAGGTGGTAGTCCATGAAATTCACATATATCAGGATTAATTACAAAACAACTTTATTATGTTAGAATTTTCATTTTATAAATTAGAAGGCTGATGTATAGAGGGCTTGTTTCTTATATTATTATATATTTTATATAAAATGTGATCTAAAGATGAAATATTTTACAGTACTTAAAGGAATAAAAGAGGTAAACAAACAAACAAAAAATAGAAAGGTTGGGCTGAGATAGCATAGTGGTTATGAAAAAAGACTTTCAGGGAGTTAGGCAGTAGCGCGAGTTAAGTGCACATGGCGCAAAATGCAAGGACCAGCGTAAAGATCCTGATTTGAGCTCCTGGCTCCCCACCTGCAGGGGAGTCATTTCACAAGCAGTGAAGCAGGTCTGCAGGTGTCTTTCTCTCCCCTTCTATCTTTTATCTCCCACTCTCCATTTCTCTCTGTCCTATCCAACAACGACGACATCAATAGCAATAAAAATAATAACTACAATATAACAAGGGCAACAAAAGGGAATAAATAAATATAAAAAAAAGAAAGGAAAAAAGACTTTCATGACTGAGGCACCTAAGATCTCAAGTTCAATCCCCAGCACTACTATAAACCAGAGCTGAGCAGTGCTGTGGTAAAAACAATAACAAAATGAAAACAACCCCCCACATACACACTAAAGATGCCAGTATGATGGTAGGTAATGGGATATATAGTTAAGTAAAATATATGTAAAACAATGTTACATACATGTAGAAGGGCACAGGTAAAATAGATTCCAAACTCAAATTGTGTTTGTTCCTGGGAATATTTGGAAATAGTGGGCTTTTCCATATTAAGTAATCATTAATTCTGAGTGGTGAAAACCTGGGTGTGGACTGAGCTGTTCTCTATTCACAAAATAGAGAAATATACCTAGTTAAGTCAAGCTTACAAGAAACAAATTAAAAACTTTAATGTGTTTAAATAACATTCTTTCCTATATTCTGTTGAATGTATTTACTAGCTCTTGATTAAATCTAAGTAGTATTCATTAATTCAAAAAGCAAACACCTTTGAGCAGGAAAGGATAAGAAAGGAAAGGGGAGGAAAAGAGAAGAAAGGAAAGAAACTAAAGGAAAAATGTTTGCCAGGAGAGATGGGTTTGTCATACAGGCACTGAGCACCTCCTGGCAAAAGAGAGGGCTGGAGTGACAGCATAATGGTTATAGAAAAGACTCATGCCTGAGGCTTGTCTGAGGTTCCAGGTTCAATCCGCAGAACAACCTGAGCAGTGCTCTCTGGTCTTTATGTCTTTCTTTCTATCTCTGTCTCATTAAAAAAATATAATAGTAATACAAAAAGGAAAAAAAAAGGTTGCTTACTATCTATAGCTCATAGTGTAGTCAGGGAAATTAGCACTGAAAGAACACTACATAAAATCTAATCAGGGAGTTGGGCAGTAGCACAGCGGGTTAAGCTCACATGGTGCAAAGTGCAAGGACCAGCATAAGGATCCCGGTTCGAGTCCTGGCTCCCCAACTGCAGGGGAGTCACTTCACAGGTAGTGAAGCAGGTCTGCAGGTGTCTGTCTTTCTCTCCCCGTCTTCCTCTCCTCTCTCCATTTCTCTCTGTCCTATCTAACAACGACAACATCAATAACAACAACAATAAAAAAACCCAGCAAGAGCAACAAAAGGGAAAATAAATAAATATATAAAAAATCTAATCAAAGTTCTAAGAAAGAAATGAGTATGAGTGTCATTAAAATCTATACTTGTGATACTAGATTTAAAGGGCTCTATGAATTATGCTGCTTTGCAATAATTCAGTTCTATTTACAGATATAGATGCATTATATCTTCTGGGATGCCTATTACACTTAATAAACATTTGAATTGAGTTATCTCTAATTTTTACAGCAGATACATATGTATGAGCAACATTTCTAGTCCCCTTTACAAATGATGTAACTGATTCATGATTAGCACTACACATATAGCAAGTGTGATCTGCACCCATTTCTGACTCTATACCCTGAAGGGCTCTTTAGTTCTGAGTTTACAACAAAACCCAAACTAGTTTATTTCTGGCCTGTCTCCAATCATTTAGTCCCTTTTTAATTTTCTATGAAGTTCTAGAATCTGTTCATCTTGAAAGGAGAATACAACCAAAGGACTTCTTTTAATATAGAGTTCTTGGAACATTTTAAGGTTGTAGAGATTTGTCAGCAAATCTGAAATAATTTGAGTCTTCTTGACTCAGCGACACAGTGTCGTTTACAGCCCTCGTAATTTATGGAAGGAATGGCGGAGTTACCTTTCTTGAATACCCACTAGATGTCAGGCAGAGGATAAATTAGAGTGAACTAAATACACAAAAGCCTGCACGGATACAGAAAATAATTGTACAGCTTGTTAGGAATCACATGAAGGTGTAGAAGACTGAACCGGGGAAGGGAAAATATAAAAAAGATCTTACGTAGACCGGTGGCTGGGGGATCAGAGAGTACAATGTAAACCGCACAAATGTGTTTTTTGTCTTTTTTTAATGTTGTCTGCTAGAACGCAAGGTGTTAAGCCCTCCCAGGTCCCAAGGGTGCAGGTGCTGTGGGGGTGAGAGCGAGAGCCTGGGTGCGACTGTGAGTCCGGAGGGCGCCGCTGACTTCATTCTGCCATGCTGAGACTTCGAGCTTTCATCACTCGAACTTTCCGGCGTTGTTTTCTCCCTTGTGTGTTCCCAGCATCTTTCTGCCAGACCCTGCGCTCGGCTGCGACAGTAATTATTCTGTCTGGTTGGTACACACTGGAGCTTGGTTGGGGCTCGTCTGCTTCCCTGTGTGCCGCCAGCCCAGTACTTCTGGGAGACGGTTTCTCGGCAGTGATCAGGCCTTTTCATCCCGCTGCACAACCCAGCCCTCTCCGTCCGGCGGCAGGTGGGGCTGCAGGCGCGGGCCCGCAGGGGCGACCCGCGATCCTCACCCCTGAAGAGGCGACCGACCTCACTGGAGCGCTCGGCGCGCGTTCTGGACCGTCGGCGCCCGGCGCGCGCTCTGGGCTCGCGCTCGCTCCCGCCCCGACTCGCGCTCGCGGCGGCTTGGACGGCGCGCGCCTCCTCACGCCGGTCCTCAGGCCGCGCCCGTCGGCCTCGCGGGCGGCGCGCGCGCCGGACTAGCCCAGGCTCCCCACTTGGGCGGGCGGGCTCGCGAGTTTGCTCGCCCCGCCCCTCGGCGCCGCAGCTGGGCGCTTGCGCGGGGCGCGTGGCAGTGGCTGGGGTCTCCGCTGCAGCCGGTGCCGCCGTCGCTGCCGCCGCCGCAGCCTCAGTCAGTCAGTCAGTCAGTCCCCAGCAATGGCGGAAGGAGGTGAGCGAGAGGAGCTGTCCTCGCCGCCGCCGCCGGTCTTTCCGGCCAAGCGGCTATGCTTGTGGCGCAGCCCGCAAGCTCACCACCCCCGGGGTTCTTCTGGAGCGGCCGGCGGCGGGGTGGGGGGCCTCGGTGGCAGCTGCCTGCCCCCCGGGGCCCGCCCCCACCTGCAGCCCGAGTCCTTGCTGGACTGCGCCGCCAAGACGGTGGCGGAAAAGTGGGCGTACGAGCGGGTGGAGGAGCGCTTCGAGCGGATCCCGGAGCCCGTGCAGCGCCGCATCGTCTACTGGTCTTTCCCGCGGAATGAGCGGGAGATCTGCATGTACTCCAGTTTCCAGTACCGGGGCGGCCCAGGCGCGGGCGCCGGCGCGGCAGGCGGTGCCGCGGGGGCTTCGCCGGCCGAGGAGGGGCTGCCGCCGCCACCCGGGGCCGCCGCTCCGGCCGGCTCCGCCCCCGGGCCGGGCGCGGCGGGGGCGTCCCCCGGGCTGGGCGCTGGGGCCGGAGCGGCCGGCGGCGGCGGCGAAGGGCTGCCTTTCCGCCGGGGCATCCGTCTGCTGGACAGCGGATCCGTGGAGAACGTGCTGCAAGTCGGTAGGTGCTAGCCGCGCGCCGGCTCCTTTCAGATCCCCCGCGGGCTCTTCGGCAGGTGCCGCCTCTCTCCGCACCAGCCCCGGGCCAGGACCCGGGCTTTCTGCCCAACTCCCGGTCCCCCGCCGAAGGACAAACAAGTCACATAAAAAACTTTTCTCAACGTTTCAGTCAGGTCCGTCGCTGCTCTTTCCCCCACTGACCCTCTGCTCCCATTTCTTTTTGTTTGAAGAGCGATCTCTTTTTACTCTTCACCCTGTATCTCACCCCCGGGGGGGGGGGCGGTGGAGAAAAGAAAAAAGGACGGAGAAGTAAGTGTGCCTTCGGGGATGGGATAATTGCGGAATGCATTTTTCTAATTTGAGTTTAAGGAGAGTGAATTACTGGTGCATCTGGAGCAAGCGGTCGGGCTTACAGGGAGTGTTTGAGGGACAGTCTGTCAAAGCCGGTAGTCTTAGCAGATGAACTGGGTGTAAGCAACTTTCAGGTTGGGGGATAAAGCCACATAAATACGGTGCATTTTAATTTTAATTGCCTGCTCTAATATTTTCTCCCCCGGACCAGTGATAGTTGGGAATCTAGGCTGCGGACTAACAATAACCGAAGATGGAAATGTGACAGCTTCTCTTCTGTACACCCCCACCCAAAGAAAAAAAAAAAAAAGCCACACAATCTGGAGTGGGGGTGGGGTCTGTCTTCCTTGTCAGACTGGGGTAAATCAAAAGCTGGTCACGTTGGGTATTTCAACTGCTCCTCATTTAACAGGTCTTCGATTTGCTTTTGTTTTATCTTTCTATTTATGTGAAAATGAAAAATGATTTTCTTTTGCTTCTCAAGAGCTTCCAATCAGTTTGTTAATTTTATTAAATGTACAAATACTAGACTTCTGATCTGTGGAGTGGTTAAGGAGAAAGGGAGAAAAATGACATTGTTTAACATTGACTTGCTATTTGGAAAATTAAAACAACTATTTTTTTTCTTTTCAGATTAACATTCCGGAAATACACATTATATTTATGCATTTTATTGTACACCACATGTTCATATTGTTGAAGAACACTAATTTTTTTTAAGGAGTTGGAGAGATACTGTTTTTAGAATTAGGCAAACACAGGAACACACATACATAGGCATCCCAAATGCCTTGCTGTCTTCTTTGTAGGTAAAACTAACATGCTTGAATTTTTTTTCTTTGAAGATTACACAATGTGGTGCTTTATATAAAGTAATCTATTTATGGTTCCTGAGAATTGTTGAATCCTGTTTTCTTTTTGGGGAAGAGAAAAAAGGCCACAATTTGTTTTGTAGATATGAATTATAAATTTACCTAAATTTGCCTATCTCAGGGTGCAAGCACAGTGAATTGCAAAAATTTTATTTTAAAGCTACTAGTCCTTTGTGTGTATTTTTTAAGGAGTGATTTGAAGAAATATATAATTAAGGTATACAATTTTGGCATCAAAGTATTGAAAACATCTTGGCCTGTAAGGTGGTGCAGTTGCTAGTGTGCTGGACTTGCAGGCTCGAGGATCCAGGTTTGATCCCCAACCCCACATGTGCCAGAATGTTGCTCTGGGGTTCATTTTCACCCTATCATTAAAAAGTAAATAAACATTTAAAAACATAAAAATGAATATAGGTGCTTTCTATTAATCTGTAGACTTTATTCTTTGTATGAGTTTAGATCAGTTAACTTAAGATATGTGTTTGAAATATTTTAACTTGAAAATGTCATCCTAAGGGTCAAGAAGGTAGCAGACCTGGTCAGAGAGCACACATTACCGTGCTCAGGGATCTGAGTTTAAGCCCCTGGTCCCTACTTGTAGGGGGAGAGCTTCACAAGCAGTTAAGAGGTGCTGCAGGTGTGCCTCTTTATCTCTGTCTCTCTCCTCTTTCCCTCTCAATTTCTCTGGCTCTATCCAAAAAAAAAAAGAGAAAAAGAAAAGAAAAAAGAAAGAAAGAAAGAAAATTGCAGCGTGCAGTGATGGATTTATTGTGCAGGCACCCAGCTCCAGTAATAACCCTGATGGCAATTAAAGAAAAAGAAAAAAGGAAGAAAAAAGATGTCAGCCTCAGTGATCACTTTGCAGTAGGTGATGGATTTAAAAGCCTTTTTAAGCTTGGAGTAGATGAGGAAGAGGTAGAGTTTTGAAGAGGTCTACATTTTTAGAAGTGATTATAATGCTAACTTTCAAATGAAATCAGCTTTTGTGGGTAGTCCAGATTATTTTTAAGTCAAATATTTTTCTTGTATGATAGTTAGCTTGCTTATTGGGATGATGACCTCTTAAATGATAGTTTTAGGAAATGGAAAAAAGACATAATGATAGAAGAAGAATATTATCTGATTCTCACTTTGAATTTCATAGATAAAGATGCTATTTGAGAACCATGAATTGATAGCTTTTATTTTTCTGACTATTTATGCTGTTGAATGTGGAAGGAAAGTATAGTCGATTATTTATTATTTTTACTTCTGTAGACTCATCCCTCATCTTAAAATTATGATTATGTGACTTAGTCTAGATAATAGGTTTTATAAAAGTATTGCCATCAGTGAGAAAGCGATTTGTATATAGCAAGGTAGTAAATATGTCCTTTGGTTTACAACTTCACTTCATACTCAGTTTAATTACTAAGTAGTGTTAATTAAAAGATCTACATATTTTCTTACTCTGTCCAAGCCATAGTTAAAATCTTAGAATAGGAAGTTATTTTTTTTGGGGGGGGAGATTGCATATTGGTTATACAAAAGGACTCTCAGGCTTGAGTCTCTGAAGCCCCAAGTTCAGATTTATTTTTATTTTATTTATTTTGGATAGAGAAAGAAATTGAGAGAGACAGAGGGACACCTGTGGCTCTGCTTCACTGCTTGTGAAGCTTCCCCCCTGCAGATGGGAGCTGAGGGCTCAAACCCAGGTCCTTGCACATGATAATGTATGTACTCAAGCAGGTACACTACTGCCTGGCCCCCAGGTTCAATCCCTCATGCCCCATGCCACCATAAGCCAGAGCTGAATAGTGCTTTGGGGAATAAAAAAACAAAAAGGAAGGAAGGAAGAGAAAGAATGGGAAGTTGAAGACTGGAGTTTTAGGGAAAAGGGCAAGTTAGGGTATTTCTACAGTAACATCCTTTAATTTAATTTTTTTTTCATCTTTACCAGTACCTACTCAGTCTGGGCCAACTTTTAGATAGAGAGAGACAGAGGGAGAGAGGGAAAGATACCACAGCCCTGAAGCTACCCCCAGTGTGGTGGGTGCCAGACTCAAACTTGCGTCTTGAGTATAACAAAGCTGCTTCACTATTCAGGTGACCTATCTTGCCAGCCCAATAATATGTTCTTAGAAAAAAGATTCATAAGGGAATATAAGGGGCTGGGCTGTGGGGGTAACTGGTAGAATGCATATATCAATCTCCTGGTCTCTACCTGCAGAGGTAAAGCTTAGCATTCGGTGAAGCAGTGCTGCAGTCTATCTGTCTTCTCTCTCAGTTTCCTTCTGTCTCCATCAAAAAGAAGGGGGAAAAAAAGGCCCATCAGTAATCCTGGTGGCAACAACAACAGTGATTCATATGGGGATTTAAATGAAGAAAACAAAAAGGTTATAGTTTAAAATATCTTACTTATTTTGCATAGTCAATTCTGCACATACACAATTGCATTGCTCCAAGGATTTTTTTCACTCAGAGAGAGGGAGAGACACCTACAGCATCAGAGGTACTCGCCATGCAGTGGTACTCCTGTGTGGTTCCAGAACTTGAACCTGAATCTTGTGCATTGCCAGGCACATGTGGCAAGTTATTTCTTTGGCCCTAGACTTTATAATTTAAATGAAAATTTAAGATGTGTTCTTTTTAAATTTTTATTTATTTATTTGATAGGACAGAGAGAAATTGAGAAGGAAGGGGGCTAGGGAGAGAGAGGCAGGAGCGATACCTGCAGCACTACCTCATTGCCCATGAAGCTTTCTGCCTGCAGGTGGGGAACAGAGGCTTAAACCCTGGTCCCCACATGCATTTACCAGATGCACCACCACCTGGCCCCCAAAACTTAAAGAAAAATAAAAACAATACAACACAAAATAATTTTTAAAAATGAAATGAGTTGACCACAAAAACCTTATATGAAGAGATAACATGTTGGGCCAGGGAGAGAGCATAATGGTTATGCAAAGGACTTTCATGCCTGAGGCTCCAAAGTCCCAGGTTCAATCCCCAGCACTACCATAAGCCAGAGCTGAGCAGTGCCATAGCCTCTCTCTGTATCTCTCCCATTAAAACAATATTTATAAATATAATATTTAAAAATTCAAAAAGTTGATATGTTAAATTTGGTAGCTTCTGATTATTCCCCATATGTAAAATTTGGTCATGGGAAGTTATTAGAAACTGCATACTCTGAGGGCTGACGAGATAGCTTACACAATAGGGTGCCTTCTTTGCCAAGAAGAGACTTTACCTCATTTTGGCTGGAGCTTGAAGGAATCAATCACACTTTTAAAAAAATTTTATTTAATTATTTTCCCTTTTGTTGCCATTGTTTTTTTGTAGTTATTGATGTCGTCATTGTTAGATAGGACAGAGAGAAATGGAGAGAGGAAGGGAAGACAGAGAGGGGGAGAGAAAGACAGACACCTGCAGACCTGCTTCACTGCTTTTGAAGCGATGCCCCTGCAGGTGGGGCGCCGGGGGCTTGAACCCGGATCCTTACGCCTGTCCTTGTGCTTCGCCTGACTTCCCATACTTTTTTTTGGCCATTGCCTACTGAACTAACTTTTTTAGAGACAGAAACAGAGACTCAGAAAGTGGGAAGGAAGAAACATAGTCCCAAAGGTTCCCGCAATGTCAAGGAAGGTGGGCATGGCAAAGCAGGCACCCACGCAAGTGAGCTACCTTGTCAGCTCTCAGAGTATCCAGTCTTTAATAATTTCCCATTACCAAGCTGAAGGAATCATGTTCAGTGAGATAAGCTAGAAAGAGAAGAATGAATATGGGATGATCTCACTCATGGGCAGAATTTAGGAGACAAGAATAGAAAGGAGAAACACTAAAGCTTGGTTGGTGTATTGCACCAAAGCAAAGGACTCTGGGAAAAGCGGACAGAGGAGGCTGGAAGGGCTTTGAGGTCCTGATACATGATGATGGAAAAGGACCTAAGTTGGGAATGAGATGTGTGGATATCCTCTATAGAAAGCATCAGGTTTTGACTCAGAACTAATACTTTAACAGCTTTATGGAAACAAATAGGAGAACTATAGGCGATTATGTTCAAAGGATGCATTTCTTTTACATAACAGTACCAAATCAGAAGTATTGTTCCTTTTAAAAGGGGAAAATTGTAAATTAGTCTTTTCACGGACATCTGTAAGTTGGAAGCTGTGTGAATAGACGTACAGTCTGATCTTTCAGTATTCTGAAGGTAATAGAGTTCAGATGTCCCAAGTATTTGCATTTTTAACTTGTTTAAGAAAACCATGGATAAAATAGTGGGGAAAATACTTAAATAGGAGTCCATAGATGGTATAAAAGTGGGGCAATTATAATTTGCTACTATAATTTTAAGATGTTTACCTTTTGTGTTTTCCATTATATCTTTTTTTGACATATTTTAAGTTAATTTCTCTGTGCTTGATAGAACTTAAAGGAGTCTTATGACTCCTCAGAGAAATCTGAACTCATTAAGGGGAAAGAAGTCTTGATATTAACAATTTTTCTCTTTTAAATGCAAATTTATTTGGACATTTAAATCCTTGGAAATTGGGTAAACATCCAATTTCAGGAAGTTATCGAACATTAATTATAATTGTAAATATTTTATCAATAAATGTCTGTGGAATATTCCTGTAGTACAATTTCTGTGAAATGCAGCCACAACAAGTATTTCAATAGTTAATTTTCATATATAATTTGTTTTGCTATTTATTAGTTCAAGGTATAAATAAAACATATACTCACCTTTACTTATTTATCTATTTGGGTAGAGACATCTCCAGCATGGTTTACCACTTGTGAAGCTGCCTGCCTGCAGGTGTGGATCAGGGGTTTGAACCCAGATCCTAGTGGGTGGAAACATGAGCACTCAACTGGGTGCACCACTACCAAGCCTCACTTACAGTGTATGTAAGTTAGAATAGACATAAAAATTATAATAAAACTTCATGTGGGGGGGGAGAAATGACTTAAAGTGTTCTAGGGGTTAGGCTGTGTGTGATATACACAGTTGAGCCCCCTGGCTCCCACCTGCAGGGGGTTCGCTTCACAGGTGGTGAAGCAGGTCTTCAGGTGTCTATCTTTCTCTCCCCTCTCTATCTTCCCCTCCTCTCTCCATTTCTCTTTGTCCTATCTAACAATGATAACATCAATAACAACAATAACTACAACAACAATAAAAAACAAGGATAACAAAAGGGAAAATAAATAAGTTAAAAAAATTTTTTAGTGTTTTTCTTTTTTGACAGAGACAGAAATTGAGAGAGAAGAGGGAGAGAGAGAGATATTTGTAGCAGTGCTTCACCATTTACTAAGAATAAAAAAAAGATATAAGCTTTGGAAGATGAGGAGAAAGATACTGGTGTATATAATAATCTGATAACATTAAGTAGTGTGTTACATATGTGTGTATCTTCTGTGTTGACCACTTGCTTTGTGTGACTAACAGCCATTTGTTAATTTCAAATGCTAGCTTTATTATATTTAATTAGTTAGTCACTTAATTTAGGTGGTGACATAGAGGCAGAGAGTGTGAAAGAAACCAACACACCAAAGCTTCCTTCAGTGCTGTGGGGGCTGGGCTCAAACCTGGGTTACACAGCATCGCATTGTCCACGTGAGTTATTTCCCCAACTCCACAAATGCAAGCTTTAAATCAATTCTTTTTTTTTTTTTTTGCCTCAGGGTTATTGCTGGGGTTCGGTACCTGTGCTATGAATTCATTGACCGGGAGGCTATTTTTTCCCTTTTGTTGCCCTTGTTATTTTATTGTTGTTGTAGTTATTACTGTTATTGTTATTGATGTCGTCATTGTTGGATTGGACAGAGAGAAATGGAGAGAGGAGGGGAAGACAGAGAGTGGGGAGAGAAAGGTAGACACCTGCAGACCTGCTTCACCACCTGATGGCAACCAGACGTCCCTGGACAGACAACCCCACCAATATGTCCTGGAGCCCCGCTTCCCCAGAGCCCTGCCCACTAGGGAAAGGAGAGACAGGCTGGGAGTATGGATTGACCTGTCAATGCCCATGTTCAGCGGGGAAGCAATTACAGAAGCCCTTCTACCTTCTGCATCCCATAATGGACCCCTGAGTCCATACTCCCAGAGGGTTAAAGAATAGGAAAGCTATCAGGGGAGGAGTTGGGATATGGAGTTCTGATGTTGGGAATTGTGTGTAGTTGTACCCCTCTTATCCTATGGTCTTGTCAGTGTTTCCATTTTTAAAAAAAAAAATACTGAATGTTAATGCCAGAATTTTTAACAGCCATTGTTGAAACAAGAAATGAGGGGGCTGGGCAGTGGCCCACCCTATTAAGCACATCAATGTAGACTTTGTACTCATATCTCATTATACATAATACATTATGTATTTTTAAACTCTTAAATTGGAATAGCCTCAAAATAAAATCCACTATCTAGGGGGTGAGTGGTGCACCTGGTTGAGTACACGTTACAATGGGGAAAGACCTGGGTTTGAGCCACTGGTCCCCACCTGCAAGGAGAAAGCTTTGCAAGTGGTGAAGCAATGTTGCAGGTGCTTCTCTGTCTCTTTCCCTCTCTGTCTCCCCCTACTCTCTCAATTTCTGGCTGTCTCTGTCCAATAAATAAAGATGATAAAATTTTTTAAAATCTACTATCTGATTTATTATCTTTAAAACGTAAACGTTTATCCCTGAGAAAGTCACCTTCAACAAGAATTGATTTAGGGGCTGGGCAGTAGTGCAGCGGGTTAAGCGCACATGGTATGAAGCTCAAGGACCTGTGCAAGGATCCCAGTTAGAGCCCTCGACTCCCCACCTGTTGGGGGGGGGGTTTACTTCACAAGCAATGGAGCAGGTCTACAGATGCCTATCTTTTTCTCCCCCTGCTGAACATGGGTATGAATAGGTCGATCCATACTCCCAGCCTGCCTCTCTTTCCCTAGTGGGTCAGGGCTCTGAGGAAGCAGAGCTCCAGGACACATTGATGATCATCTGTCCAGAAAAGTCCAGTTGGCATCATGATAGCATCTGGAACCTGGTGACTGAAAGAAGAGTTAACCTATAAAGCCAAACTAATTGTGGACTAATCATGAACCTAAAGGCTGGAATAGTGCAGATGAAGAGTTGGGGTTTCTGTTTTGGAAATAGTAGTAGGTCTAGTTTAGGTATATTCCAAAGGGCCCATGACTTTACTAAGTAGTTTTTGCCTGAGCCTGACATCTGATATGCAGGTGGACCCAAGTTACTATCTGGAGAGATGATGTCATGGCTGGAAAGAGGGCTAGAAAGTTGCATCAGGGAAGAGAGTAGCTTCCAAATATGGAAAAGGTGTATAAATATTGTTGACTGTAACCCCCATCAATTTAATCTGGGGCCCATATTCAGCATAGGAGCCTATGTAACCTCTGTATCTCTGTAGATACGAGCTCTCATTCTGTGGTCATGAGTAGGAACGTTCCAAGTTGCACCAGTTTCAGGACCCATCTTCCTCAGGTGGTAGATAGAGTATGTTATCCAGCCTCCCTTCGGAGGATGGAACATTCTCTACCATTGTTGATCCACATTGAGGCCAAGGTCCTGTGGCGGGCCCACAAAGGAGTCCATTATGTTGTTCCTGTTGGAGATGACCAGTGACAGTGGAGAGAGAGATTCAAGGTCTAGGCCCATCATGTCTGTGTGGGAATCCCAGGACTCCCCAACTAGGGCCCCAGCCGATGGGGTGGCCTGATAGTGACCAAAGAGTCGTCATTAAAGTATGCCAGTCTCTTGCCTTTATTCAGCTTTTGTAGTCCATACTTTGATACAGTTAGCTTTGGAGTGACTGAGGGAAGTGTAATAGGAAGTAGGTGAGGAAGGAACATTCAGTATTCTATTATGATTACTTCAGTATCTATTTACATATGTGTCAAAATGTATAGAACTGTAGTCTCAGAAGTGGCATAGTAGCTAGAGTGTGAGGTCCTGGGGCCAGGAGGTGGCTCGCCTGGAAAAGCTCACATGCAAGGACCTGAACTCAAGTTCTTGGTCCCCACTTGCAAGGGAAAAGCTTCATGAGCAGTGGAGCAGTGTTAAAGGGGTGGGGGGGAGACACCAATAGCAGAGCACTGATCAAACAAAGCCTTATGTATGCAAATCCTGTGTTCTAGCTAAGTGTGGCCATATAATTTTCTTCATGTTTATTTACTTATTCATTTACAACGCTTGTTATAACTACTTTAATGCTTTGTGCAAAATATAATAATTTCTATATTTAAGAATTACCTGATTTAATATAGGATACATATATAGAATAACATTCAACTATATTTTAATTACTATGGAGGCAAAGAATAGAAAGTGGGAGAAGCTGGATATATTGCTCTACTTTAATATAACTCCAGAATAAGAGATACAGAGCTAGAGATAGCCCACCTGGTAAAAGTCACATGCTTTGCTTACCACCAGTGTGAGCCCCCACACCACAGTGGGTTCACTGGGGATGGTGCAGGTGGGGAGGAACCTTCATGGATGGTGTAGTAGTGCTGTGGTGTCTCTCTTTTCTGTTTATCTCTCTTAGAAAGAAAGATGGGGAATGAAAATATTGGATTGGGGAGACTGCTTAGCAGTGTCACACATGCTTTAAGTCCTGGGTTCTTTCTCCAGCACAGCATAAGCAAACAAAAATATTCATAAGAAATATTAAAGTTAGGAGCTGGACGCTTAACTTTAACCTGGTTAAATGCACTTATTACCATGTGCAAGCACCCAGGTTCAAGCCCCCAGTCCTCACCTGCAGGGGAAGAGTCTCATAAGCAATGAAGCAGTGCTGCAAGTATCTCTCTGTCTCCTCCCTGTCTCTCAGTTTTTCTCTGCCCTATCAAGTAAAATATTAATTGATTAAAAAAGAAATACTGATGTTATGTTTAATATTATTAAAAAATTTGAAAACACCATTTTACTAATAAATTTAGCTTACCATTCATAAAGTTCTGGCCGCACTGACATTTCTTTGCTCTAGTTCATAGTTAATTTAAAGGAATGAATATACTAGGTAAGCAGAGAAATGACAAAAATATTACGTTATCCTTCTTAGAATAGAGAGTTACAACTTTAGAGTAGTTTTTGTTATGTTCATATAATTTCTTTTTTTTCTATTTTATTTTTAATGTTGCTTCTTTTAGGTACAAATATATGTAGGGATAATTTAAATTTTATTTTGGCTCACCCATTAATTATTTTGTAGTCTGTAAACAACAGAGAAATATGCTTATGAAAGCCTTGGTGATAATTACATTTCCCCTGTTCATTCATGGATTGAGAGAATGGAAGCCTGCAGTATTAATATATTTAGGAAAAGCCAGTGTAGTTTTTTTGTTTGTTTGTTTTTAATCTAGCAACATCTGAAAAACTGACATGACTCGCAAGCATATCAACAGCCTTCCCTACAATTGTATGAAGCCTTTTAATTTTGCTGTTTTTCCCCCGGTTATTCAATATATTTTTGTACTCTTTCCCATCATATATCTTTGCATGTATTTTATCATATGTTTTACATTATATGTTAACACATGTAGTACTCAGGGACGGTGTAGCAAGTAACTTATAATTTTGGCTCCTCACTAGCTTCTTCAACTGTTAACAGATTAGAGTGCTTGTTTTGAGATATAAGTCAGTTAATATTGTAAAGCAATTAGAACAGGATCTAGTACTTATTAGACACTGTGTAAATGTTTTCTATCATCATTGTCTATATCAGAACTTTTTATTTTGTTTTATTTTTTAATTTATAAAATAGAAAATATCAGCAAAACCATAGGATAAGAGGGGTAAAATTCTACACAATTCCCACTACCAGAGTTCCATATCCCATCCCCTCCCCTGGTAGCTATCCTATTTTTTATCTCTCTGGAAGTATGGACCCAGGGTCATTATAGAGTGCAGAAGGTGGAAGGGCTGGCTTCTGTAATTGCTTCTCTGCTGAATATGGGCATTGGTAGGTTGATTCATATTCCCAGCCTGTCTCTATCTTTTCCTAGTGGGGCAGTGCTCTGGAGAGATGGTGTTCCAGGGTACATTGGTGAGGTCATCTGCCCACAGAAGTCAGATTGGCCTCATGGTAGCATCTACAACTTGGTGACTAAAAAAGCATTAAGATATAAAGAAGAACAAATTGTTGACTAGTCATGAAACTAAAGGCACAAATATAGCAGATGAGATTTGGTATTTATATTTTGGAAAAAGTTAGTAGGTATATTCCAAGGGGCCCATGACTTTACTAGTTTTTGTCTGAGCCCTGTCGCTAACATGCAGGTAGGCCAAAGGTATTATCTGGGGAGATGGTGTCAGGGTTTGAAATAGGACTAGAAACTGTAAACCCCATGATTTTATCTGGGGCCTATATTCAGTGTAGGAGCCTGTGTAACCTCTGTATCCCTATAGATCTGAGCCCGCATTCTGTGGTCATAGCTAGGAACGTTCTAGGCTGCACCCATTGCTGGACCCATCTTCCTCAAGTGGTAGAGGATTTTGGCCCAGCCTCCCTTCAGAGAATGGGGTAGTCCCTACCATTGTTGATCCACATTGAGGACAAGGTCCTGTGGAGGCCTATATACCAGAAGTTTTTGTTACCTTTTCTTCCTCAACTTCCTTATCTCCGAAGGCCTTTTCAACCCAGTTTTTGTTTTTACTCATTGTAGTACAATTAATCTCTTAAGAATTATCAGTGACCTTGTGATTTCCAAACACAGTATCCTTTCTCTTTTCTTTTAAAAAGTATTTGTAGGGGGTCGGGCGGTGGCATAGTGGGTTAAGCGCATGTGGCACAAAGCGCAAGGACCTGCATAAGGATCCGGGTTTGAGCCCCGGCTCCCCACCTGCAGGGGAGTCGCTTCACAGGTGGTGAAGCAGGTCTGCAGGTGTTTATCTTTCTCTCCCCCTCTCTGTCTTCCCCTCCTCTCTCCATTTTTCTCTGTCCTATCCAACAACGAACAACCTCAACAATGGTAATAATAATAACCACAACGAGGCTACAACAAAGGCAACAAAGGGGGGGGGGGGAATGGCCTCCAGGAGCGGTGGATTCATGGTGCAGGCACCGAGCCCAGCAATAACTCTGGAGGAAAAAAAAAAGTATTTGTAAAAGAAGGCAGGGGGAGTTAGCATAATGGTTATGCAAACAGACTCTCATGCCTGAGACTTCAAGGTCCTAGGTTCTGTCTGTATCACCATAATCCAGAACTAAACAGTGCTCTGGTGAAAGAAAGAAAGAGAAAGAAAGAAAGAAAGGAAAGAAGAAAGATAGAAAGAGGAGGAAGAAAGAAAAGAAAAGAAAAAGAAAACAAGAGGTGATGGAGGAGAAGGTGGGTCAAATAAGAGCCAGAGCACATTCAGTGCTGGTGATCAAACTTGGGACTTTGTGCTTGAGAGTCCAACATTTTATCCACTGCTTCAGATTTGGAGCAGCAGTAACCATTTTCTAACCCCTATTCTTTTTAAGTTTTTTGAGACCAGAGCACTGCTCAACTCTGATTTATGGTGGTGCAGGGGATTGAACCGGGGACCTTGGAGCCGCAGGCATGAAAGTCTCTTTGCATAACCGTTATGCTATCTATACCCACTCTAACTGCTGTTCTTTATGACCTTTACATAGAATATTCTGTGATCTTCTACACCTTCCTCTTGAAATGCACCTTCCTAGGTTTTTGTTTAACGTCGTATTCTGGTTTTCTTTTTACTGCTCTTTTTTATTCTATTATGCTGTAAAAATAAGAAATACCTTGTTGTTCCATGTTTCCTAAATTAGCAGTCATACTTGTTTCTATAGTTTTACTATTGTTTTATGACATAAGACAACAGTTGTGTAGTGTATTAGTTTAATTTTGTTTAAAGCAACTCTCTCCATTTCAAATGGAGACTTAAATGGTATATTTTAGTTTTTGCAGCTGATAAAATTTGAGCTGTTTTGGGAATGAGATGGGATCCAGAATTCTGTCAGCTTTTTCTCTTTGAAATCCTGAAGTACTTCCAGATAAACTTAATGTGGGGATCTGGAATCATGAAATCTGCCTTAGTCTCTCATCTCTAAAATGTCAGAACTTTGGTGATGTTCTTTTTTTGTTGTTGTTGCCCTTGTTGTTTTATTGTTGTAATTATTATTGTTGTTGTTATTGATGTTGTCATTGTTGGATAGGACAGAGAGAAATTGAGAGGAGGGGAAGACAGAGAGTGGGGAGAGAAAGATAGACACTTGCAGACGTGCTTCACCGCCTGTGAAGTGACCACCCCGCAGGTGGGGAGCTGGGGGCTCTAACTGGCATCATTATGGCAGTCCTTGCACTTTGTGCCATGTGCACTTAACCCGCTGCACTACCACCCAACTCCCAGTGATGTTTTAAATAAGCTAATATATATATGTGTATATATATATGTGTGTATATATATATATATATATGAAAGTTTATAAATGTTACTGTGTAAACAGTGTATTTATTATTAAGTGTGTGTCTTTATTTTTCTGTTTGGAGTTCAAGATTATCCTGTTTATATTCTTGCTACGTATTTCTAAATGTATATTCAACTAGCCCTTCAAAACCCTAACCCTTCAAAACCAGTGTGTCTGATAAAGGAATTAATATCCAGAATATATAAATAATTTATTTAAATCAGCAACAACAAAAAACAACTTGATTAAAAATGGGCAAAGGACTTGAATAAACATTTTTCTAAAAGAGATCTGCAAATGGCCAATACACTTGTGAAAATATGCTCAGCATTACTAATCACTAGGGAAATGCAAATTAAACCACAATGGGATAGCACTTCATATCCAATAGAATAATATATATATATATCACCCGTGGGATGGGAGCTGTAGCTCTGTGGTATAGCACATATGAAGCATATATGATTTCTAGCACTCCAAAGGAAAAAACAAAACAAATCTGAAACCCAGAAAATAAAAGAAGTGTTAATAAAGATATGGAGAATTGTAACTATGATTCCTGGGACCTTAGGGCCTTGGGCATTGCTTGTGGAAATAGAAAATGCTGCAACTTCTATAGAATATGGTGTAATAATTCCTCAAAAAATTAAATATAAAATTACCATATGATCCGGCAACAGTTCCACTTTGGAGTATATAATCAAAACAATTGAAAGAAAGAACTTGAACAAATATTTGTAAATCTTGTTTAAAGCAACATTAGTCAGAATAGTCTAAAAGCAGGGCAACCCAATATCTTCACATTAAGGGAAGATAATCCTGCTATACATTGTAACATAGCTGAATCTTGATGTCAAGCATGTATCTTTACCAAAAAGGGATTTCACTTATATGAGGTACCTGAATTAGGTAAATTCATAGTGACAGAAAACAAAATAGAGGTTGCTAGAGACTATAGGAAGAAAGAAAAAGGAGAGTTAATTGTTTCATGGCTACACAGTATTTTGCTGTGGGATGATGAGAAAGTTCTGGAGATGAATAGTGGTAATAATGATTGCACAATATTGTGAATCTACTTAATGACAATGAATTGTACATATAAAATGGTAAAGACGGGGAGATAGAATAATGGTTATGCAGAATTCTTTCATGAGAGAAATTGAGAGGGGAAGTGGGAGATAATGAGGGAGAGAGAAAGATGGACATCTGCAGACCTACCTCATTGCTTTTGATGTCTCTCCCCCTCCCCTCCATCCTGCAGGTGGGGATCAGGGGTTCCAACTCGGGTCCTTGTGCATGGTAATATGTGTGCTCAACTGAGTGTGTCCCTGCCTGGCCCTTAAAATGATAAATCTTATATTATACCATAATACAACTTTTTTTAATTGGAGGGGATTAATGGTTACAGTAAACAGTAAATAAAGTTGTTGATACATGTGTAAAATTTATGTTTTCAGCAAAGCACTCTCAACCCCTGCCTAGGTCTTCCTCTAGCATCATGCATAAGGACCTGAAAGCCTTTCCCCCACCCCCAAGTCCTTTATTTTGGTGCAATACACCAAAACCCAGTCTAAGATCTACTTTGTGTTTCCTTTTTCTGTTCTTATTTCTCAACTTCTGTCCACGAGTGAGATCAGTCCATATTTATCCTTCCCTTTCTGGCTTATCTCATGTAACATGATTCCTTCAAGCTTCATCCAAGAATAGGTGAAGAAGGTGAATTCATCATTTCTAATAGTTGGGTAGTATTCCATTGTGTGTTTATACCACGGCTTACTTAGCCACTCATCTATTGTTGGATGCAACAGATTTTTTTTTAATATAGTGCTGGAGAATATGTGTCATTACTGAGTTGTCAAGGTTTTATTTATAGCATATTTTTGAGGGGGGGATGTGGGAGGGAGGGACTCCAAAGTACGACTGGAGTGCTATTGGTGGTGTTCATGGTGCTAACATGTGACACCGAGGATGGACCCCAGGGCCTCATTCATAGTAAAGCATGAGCTCTACCCATGAAATCATCTCCTAGTCCTCCATTCCCCAGTAACATATTTAAACAACAAGGGCCACATGCAAATTATTTCATTTATGTGAAATATTTATAATGGGCAAAATCAAGAGGCAGGATGTACATTAGTGGCTTCCAGAAATTGGGGTCAGGGGAAGTAACAGGTGTGGTGTCTCCTTATGGAGTGTGAAAATGTTCTAAAATTAGATAGTAATTATGGTAGCCCAACTTTGTGAATATATTAAATAACACTTATTTGTACACTTATAAAAAGGCGAACTTTATGACACAGAATTGTTACAATAAAACAAACTTAAAAATTAAAAAAGCAAAAATTTTAATAGTATATCTTTGATAGCTTTTTTCCCTTTTCTTTCTGTTCCTTATCTCCTCCTCCTCATTTTTTTTTCATTTTTCTTTTTATAGAGAGTAAGACAGGGAGAAAAGAGTCATTTGCAGCACTGCTCCACTATTTATGAAGCTTCCCCCCACTCACCACCCCCACAAGTGGGGGTATTCTTGATTTTTTTTCTTTGCTCCTATTTCTTAAGAAGGAATGAGGCTTAATTCCCAAGCCTTATTTTGAACATTTGGATCCAAACCCTGGTTCTTTTTTTTCATAATGATTCTTTAAAAAATTATTTATTCATTGGATAGAGACAAAGAGAAATTGATAGGGAAGGGGGAGATTGAGAGGGAGAAAGAGAGACACCTATATCACAACTCCACTGCTTGTGGAGAGTGGAGACTTGAATGTAGGTCCTTGCACATTGTAACATGTTCATTCTCCTAGGTGGGTCATCTCAAATCCCAGTTCTAACATACATCTCTAGTTGAGTAACTTTTGATGACGGGTTATTTACTTGTCTGTGCTTCAGTTTCCTTATCTGTAAAAAAGAGACAATATGGGAGTTGGGTGGTAGCGCAGGTGGCACAAAGCACAAGGATCGGCATAAGGATCCTGGTTCAAACCCCTGGCTCCCCACCTGCAGGGGAGTCACTTCACAGGTGGTAAAACAGGTCTGCAGGTGTCTTTTTCTCCCCCTCTATGTCTCCCCCTCCTCTCTCTATTTCTCTCTGTCCTATTACTGGGCTAGCTTCTCCAGAGAGAGAGAGACAAGGAACTCGTGGTGGCGTGGTAATACAACTCTATTGATGTGGCCGCCCCAGAGTTGGGTGTGAGAAAAATGGGTTTAGACTACATGTAGCTAGCAAAATGGTCACCTCCCTCTATGCACACCAGCCCTTCTCCAGGTCTTCTCCAGGTCAGGACTCGGAAGAGAAAAAAAGAGGGCAAAACCAGGAACAGCAGTGGGCTCTATAGGGTAAAAACGGAAGTGGCAAGTCAGAAATGGGATTGGCTAGGAAAAGGGATGGAGAAAACAAGGCACTCTGGGAAGGTAGAAAGCTTCCATAGCAGCTGTTGCGAAGGTTCTAACGAGTGGGATTAACCAATACCCTGCAGGCAGGGCGGGTCTCAGGCAAAACAATGATTATGTAAATAGACCACAGCATCAAGCAATGCAGGGGAGCTGGCATAATGCCCAACATCTCCCCCATTCTTTTTATCTACTGGGCATAATGTCAGGAATGCGGGGTGCTTTGTGAGGCAGGGAGTCTGATAGGACAAGGCACACCTTTGAGGTTACTACTGTCCCTCCTTGCTCAACCTCTCAGTAGAGAGAGAGAGACTAACAGGATTAACAGGAGACTAACAGGACTAACACTCTTCAGGTTCAAGCCCTGCCAAGCTCAACCACATCCTCACAATTTCCCGACATCTTCCTCTTTCTAAATGGCCATATATAAATGGGTCAATGTCTGTAAAAGACTCCATTTCTGTCAGGGGAATAGCAGTGTAGGGGTGAACAGAAACCTGTTGGATAGAAACCTGAGTGATAACGTGTAGGCGTTTTCAAAAAGAACTGGAATAAGACAGAGCAAAAAGTAAGAGTAGCAAGGGATAGCGTGAGACTGAAGAGAGGCCTGGTAGGCGGAGAGGGGCTGCCTGATGGGCAGAAAGGGGGCACTGCCTGATAGGTAGAGGAGTGGGGGCCTGATAGGCTGAGGGGCAAGAGGGGTGATCTGGCATTGCAGAGTCCTGAGACAGCTGGCTGCAAAGTCCATGGACTGCTGCAGTCAGTCCTTGAGAAGTCCAGCAGTGTAAAGGAAGTGTACAAAGGTGTACCAGCATCAGTCCAGTGCCAACTACCAGGGGAAGAAATGCCACACATATATCTCGATGGGGGAGGACAGCCACTGGGACTTTGCTTCTCTGTAGAGAGTGAGCTGGAACCACCAAAACGAGACAAGTGAAGCAGAAGCAAGAAGGGAAGACAGCGATGAGTGAGAGAAAGGCAGTAAGAAAGTTCTGTCCTTGGAGTCTGTGAATCAGGTTCTTCAGATCATGTCAGGTCACATCATGAGTTTCGGGGCGGGGGGGCACTGTAATCGTGTCATCTAGTGGGCGATGTCAGAGTGTGCAGGGGTCCAGATGGTTTCCCGGGGATTCCTGTGAAAGAAACATAAACAAATCTGCTTCCCATGGTTAGGGCGTCTGGTTCAATTTTTTTTTAATATTTATTTTATTTATTCCCTTTTGCTGACCTTGTTGTTTTATTGTTGTAGTTATTATTGTTGTCATTGTTGTTGAATAGGACAGAGAGAAATGGAGAGAGGAGGGGAAGACAGAGAGGGGGAGAGAAAGATAGACACCTGCAGACCTGCTTCACCGCCTGTGAAGCGACTCCCCTGCAGGTGGGGAGCCAGGGCTCGAACTGGGATCCTTATGCTGGTCTTTGTGCTTTGGCTACCTGCACTTAACCCACTGCACTACAGCCAGACTCCCTAGTTCAAATTTTTATAGATATTAAAAGAGGTTTAATGTAGTTAGTGCATTAGCCAACTGAATATTGGGGGGATGTATCCCCCTTTTTTCTTTACTTAATTGGGCCTAGGTTTTTGGCAGGGTTTCTCAACAACTGTCTTTGGGGTTGTAAGGGATGTCTGTGGCATGGGTGATGTTATAAAGGAAAAAAAGTCTTTAAATTGTTGGCTGACAAAGGCAGGCCTATAGTGGCAAAACAAGATATACCAGTTAAGTAGAAAAATATATGAATGTTGTTGTTAATTTACATAAGTTGTATATGGGGAACTTCTTTTTTTTTAAATATATATTTTAATTTAATTTTATTTTTGAGAGAGATGAACAGAGAGAGAGAAACACACACAGAGGGAAACACCAGAGCACTGCTTAGCTCTGGCTTATGGTGGTGCAGGGGATTGAACCTGGGACTTGGGAGCCTCAGGCATGAGAGTCTGTTTGCATAACCATTATGCTGTCTCCCCCGCCCAGGGGAACTTCTTATATAGTTTAATATCTTACCATATGAGCAGATGCTTCTTCATGTGAAGGCTTTGACATAGTTGTAATCAATTACTTGTGAAGAAAAAAACCTTTTAACAAGTTAGAAGTTTACTATAATTGATAACTGATAATTGATTATTATTGGTTTAAGTATCTTTATAATTTTGTTTAAAGGTCATCTTATGTGACCTTGTATAGTAGTCTCTGTACAGCAGGATCTTCAGCCCAAATTTAGTTAAAATATATTGGTTTTTAGCTACTTTTTACTTTGGGCTTTAAACAAACTCAGGTTACTTAGAGAGTTAACACATGTTAGTAACAAAATGTTTATTTCTTATTTTTTTTAAGAATATATAGAATGTCAGACTGATGCCAGATTTGTTGTGGATTAATTTTCACAAGATTAGTTTACAGGGCATTTTTGGGGTCCCTCCAAAAATGTCCTGTATAGAGAATTTGTATTTTAATTTTGGAGATGATGAATTGTCATGTTGAATATTTAAACTTTCACCTTAAATATTCAGTTACTTTAGCAAATTAATTTTACCTTTATAAGAATCGAGGTGAAAACTCCTTCATTTAACTCTGCCTGGTAAGAATATAGTTTCAAAGTTACACTTTTAACCGTAAAGTTAATGTTTACCAAACTTGAAACACACACATAAACATGTAGTCTATAAAACACAGGAGGAGAAAAAATTTTGTTACGAAGACATACCATTTCAAACATGAATTGAGATCTGTATTGTCTTATTTTACTCACAGCTTTTTTTGTTTGTTTGTTTGTTTGTTTTTTACCAGAGCACTGCTCAGCTCTGGCTTATGGTGGTGCAGGGGACTGAACCTGGGACTTTGGAGCCTCAGGCAGGAGAGTCTCTTTGCATAACCATTATGCTATCTACCCTCTGTCTTTACACAGTTTAAAATTAAATGTTTCACATTTATACCGAGACTTAAAAAAAAAATCAAAAGAAAAAAACAATTTTTTGGACTGTTTCTGGATGTCTCTAGAAATCATGGCTGCCTCCAGCATTTTTATATAAAGTCAATTAAGTTTCAGAGTACTCTGAGCAAAATGGGTTGTACAAAAATTTTTGGTCACTCAAATCATTCACTTACAAAACACAACTGGAAGTAGAGGGGGTAGACAGCAAACTTAAGATAGTCAGAGAGAATGAGGGGGGGAAGAGAGAAATGGTAGGGAGGTTTTGTTTTTGGGCTCTGTGAACTAGATTTTTCAGATCCTGCTATGTTGCATTATGAGCCCCGGAGGGCATCCTACTCCAAAAAGGGCCTCAAAATCCCAGTTAGGCTGGGTCTGACTATTTCTGAAGGATTGCTGCAGGCATCCATTCCCAAAAACTGCTTCTCATAGAAGGAAGAATTGGGTCAGGAGGGTAGAACTAACTACGTGTCTCCAGTCTCCAGATCTCCAGAACTGCCAAGGTTCTGGAGAAGGCTCTGCAAGTTAAAGTCGCCTTTCTCCACGGAAGAAAGGGAAGAATGGGAGGGGGCCCTGCACATATCTCAAGCACTATGATCATGGCCAAGAGGAACCAAGGTGTGGCCCAGAGCAAAGTGTCCCAGAGACAGAAAACCTGTTTCATGAAAGAGGAGTAGAGGGTTTGAGAAACCTCTTCATAAGGAGGAAGGTCTCCCATGGCAGAGGGATCTCAGAAAAATAAAAAGAGGGAGAAAAGGAACTGCAGTGCCTTCGTTAAACACAAGGCTGCAGAGAGCCAAGTGGCGTATACTTATCTGGGGGCTGGGCGGTTTGGGTCCCACGTTGGTATGCCAAAATTCTGGGCTCACTTCGCTGGAGAGAGAGAGAGACGAGGAACTTGTGGCAGCGTGGTAATACAGTTCTTTATTGATGCGGACGTCCCATAGTTGGGTATGGGCATAGTGGGTTTAGGCCACATGGAGCTAGCAAAATGGCCACCTCCCTCTATGCACACCAGCCCTTCTCCAGGTCTTCTCCAGGTCTTCTCCAGGTCAGGACTTGGAAGAGAAAAAAAAGAGGGCAAAACCAGGAACAGCAGCGGGCTCTATAGGGTAAAAACAGAAGCGGCAAGTCGGAAACAGGATTGGCTAGGAAAGGGGGTGGAGAAAACAAGGCACTCTGGGAAGGTAGAAAGCTTCCATAGCAGCTGTTGCGAAGGTTCTAACCAGTGAGATTAACCAATACCCTGCAGGCAGGGCGGGTCTCAGGCAAAACAATGATTATGTAAATAGACTACAGCATCAAACAATGCAGAGGAGCTGGCGTAATGCCCAACACTAACAATGACATCAATAACAACAACAATAATAACTACAACAATAAAACAAGGGCAACAAAAAGGGAAAATGAATAAATATTTTAAAAAATTTGAAAAGAGATATTACTTCAGAACAGTTATAGTTAAATAATATTGTGTATTTTAATTCAACTTTAAAATTTAAAGATGTAAAGATTAATTTTCTCTTCCTTTTTTGCTTAGAAATGTCATTCCCCTGTTTACTTAGTTGAAATTATACTGTCCTTCTACTCTAGTTCTATGAATTATTCAGTAGTTGTTTATTAAGTACCTATTATGGGCTAGGGTATGGTCTGTGCATACCCACTGGAGATGTGGCAGTGAATAAAACAAAGTTCCTCTTTTCACAGAGCATAAATTTTAGTGAGGGGACAGACAGCACTTCCTACTTTAAGCTTGTGTTAATTGTCTGTTCTAGGTATTATATTTTCTTCCAAGCAAGAGTTTCCAGGTTAAGGACTATATCCTATAATATATTTAGCATCCCTCTAAATAGCTAGTAGGTTTCACAATGGACTTTGTAAGAGCTTTTTGTGAAAATGAATTGAGAACATTATCTTACTCATTTCTGTGACTTTCATAATAATGATTTCCAGGACTAGTTTCTTTTATACTTTAATAAGTCACTTAAGGATCTTTGGTAAAATATAGATTCTGAGGCATTACATTTGGAAATTCTAGATAACTAAGATTGGAATGAGGCTCAGAAATTTTTTACCACCTTCCCCAAGTTAAAATGTTTGAGAACTGTTGTTCATAGAACTAACTCAGCATAAAAATTTACATAGCATGTTCTTAACAGATGTTCATTGAATTGATTGATTACAGTAGCTGTTCTAGACTATATTTGGTGGTCTGGGACACCAAATATGACATATTTGGTGGTTTGGCTCAGTGGATAAAGCATTGAACTCTCAAGCATGAGGTCCCAAATTCAATTCCCAGCACCTCATATGCCAGAGTGATGTCTGGTTCTTTCTCTCCTATTTCTCTTATGAATAAGTAAAACAAAATCTTCTAAAGAAACCGTATTTGGGCAGGTCAACTAGGAATGCCAAAGGAGACCACCTGGGACTGAAATAAGATAGAACTAGAACAACTTCAGGAACCCACCAAATCACCAGTGAGTGCAAACACCTGTGGCTCGTGGACAGCGAGGAGCCTAGGGAGAGATTAAGTTGCTGGTAACAGTCCGGCAGTTTACCAGTTGAGATACTACCTTCAGTCTGTTTCACCAAAAAGGGGATGGCTGAAGGAAGAGGACTTCCCTGAGATTCAACAAATGCAACTGTGATTCTCCATTGCTACTGCCCTCAGAATCTGGAGCAGTGGCAGGGAGGCCCTGTGCTGACACCAGGGGACAGAGATCTAACCAGGAAACTCAGAAGACCTATACCTCAGTGGCATAACGGTGGGGCTATGAAAGTTTCTTTCCATAACCACTGGATTATCTCTGCCCCACCCTGCTTTATCTCTTGGTCAGGAGTCAGTGACTAAGCTAAGAAGCTTATAGTTTAAAACCCCTCAGGCTCCCATAGCCTACAGAGGAGAAAAAGAACAAAAGAGGCTTTTAAGCCACTGAGCTCCAACTGAGGGATTAAAATAATATTGAAACAACAGTCAATTTCCACCACTGTGAACCCTTTAATTACTTTACTTAGACACAAGTCCGTCCAGGCAAGAGTGATCAGTAATTTGAAAAGTACTGAAAAAGGGACCTCATAACATACTATATAAAATGGTTAAGCCAACAAGAAGAAATATTGTAGAAATGAACCAGGACAAGAGTCCATCTAAAAGCCCCCCAAAGGTTGAAGCACAAAATAATGACGTCAACATCCAAATACAAATTAAGGAAATAATCACAGGAGTGAGTAAAGAGTTTGAAAGAGTTGTCATCAGAAATACAGAAACAACAAATGAGACCCTGGAAGAAAACATTAATTATCTCAAGGTTATTAGACAGCTGAAAGCTGAAATAGCTGAGCAAAGAACACAACTAGTTGTACAAACTAAATAACATTGAAAATAAGAAAACCATACAAAAGATCAACAAAAGTAAATGTTGGTTCTTCAAAAGAGTGAAGAAAATCAACAAACCTTTAGCCAGACACACAAAACAAAAAAGGGAGAAAACCCAAATAAATCAGATCATAAATGAAAGAGGAGATGACACAACAGACACCACAGAAATTCAACATATCATGTGAGGTTTCTATGAACAACTATATGCCACTAAGCTAGAGAACCTGGAAGAAATGGATGATTTCCTAGATACCTACCAACTTCCAAAATTAAGTAATAAAGAGGAAGTAGATAACATGAACACGTCCATCACAGCTAATGAAATTGAAACAGTTATCAAAAATCTCCCCAAAAATAAAAGTAATGGACCAGATGGTTTTACAAATGAATTCTACAAAACCTTCAAAGAAGAACTAATACCTCTACTTTTAAAAGTCTTCCAGAAGATTGAAGATGCTGGAATACTCCCTTCCAGCTTCTATGAAGCTAACATCACTCTAATACCAAAAGCAGACAGGGACACAACCAAAAAAGAAAAGTACAGACCAATATCTCTGATGAACATAGATGCTAAAATACTGAACAAAATTCTAGCCAACCAGATACAGCGGTATATTAAAAAGATTGCTCATCATGACCAAATGGGGTTTATCCCAAGCATGCAAGGTTGGTTTAATATACGTAAATCAATCAATGTGATCCACTACATCAAGAAAAGCAAGACCAAAAACCACATGGTCATATCAATAGATGCAGAGAAAACCTCAGAAGGTGGGGGTGGAGGCTTGAACTTGGGTCCTTACTCATGGTAATATGTGTGCTCTACCTGGCCCCAAGAGAGATGTCATCCTACCTTTATAAACTTGATTTAGGCCAGGTGTACTTAATATGACATTTTAAAATTATTCCTGGGGATCTATGAACTCCTAAAATTACTTCCAGATTTCACAAATCACATATACATGTTTTTTTTTCAGAGAAGGTAGTTTATAACTTTCATTTGCTATTTTAAGGGATCAGTAACTCAGGAGTTTATGCAGAAGATTTGCTTTATTTAATTTTACTTGTTTTGTTGCCAGAGTTTTCACTAGGGCTACACACTGGTATGATTTCACTGCTACTGGTAGTCTTGGCCCCCCTCTCTCTCTCTCCTCAGTCCCTGCCTCCCCCTTCCCTCTCAGATAATAGGTGAGAGACAAGGAGAGAGAGAAGGGGAGGGAAAGGGAGGGGAAGAGAAGAGAGGAGAGGAGAAAAGAGAAGAGAAGAGAAAAGAAGAGAAGGAGTAAAGAGAGGAACCACAGCTCTGCTTTTCTACTTCTCCTTCTCATGAAACTTTCCATTTGAGTGGTGCTCCCATGTGGTGGTTGAGGACTAAAATCTGCATCCTTGTGCTTGGTAAAATATGAGCTCTACTGAGAGAGCTACCTCCCAGCCCCAGAACTGTTTTATTTGATAAAAATTCTACAGTTAATTCCTTTGTTGCCTTTGAAATTTGGTCTATATAATATAGGTAAATGTAATTCATTAACCTTATTTATTCCCATTTTTTAGATATGAGTAGAGTATTTTTTTTTCCTTTAGTTTCTTTTAAAAATTTTTTTGGTAGTCCCTTTTGCTGCCCTTGTTTTATTGTTGTAGTTATTATTGATGTCATTGTTGTTGGATAGGACAGAGAGAAATGGAGACAGGAGGGGAAGATGGGGAGAGAAAGACACCTGCAGACCTGCTTCACCGTTTGTGAAGTGATTCCCTTGCAGGTGGGGAGCTGGGGGCTCTAACTGGGATCCTTATGCCGGTCCTTGTGCTTTGTCCCACATGCATTTAACCTGCTGTACTACCGTCCAACTCCCTTCCTTTAGTTTACTAAGGATTGACACAGATCTACTACTAGTTACGTCCAATAGTTAAATATTTTAGTTTTGGCAAGTCTGACATATTTAACCTATTGTGCTACTTTTTTTTTTTTTCCTCCAGGGTTATTGCTGGGCTCGGTGACTGCACCATGAATCCACCGCTCCTGGAGGCCATTTTCCCCCTTTTGTTGTAGCCTCGTTGTGGTTATCATTATTACCATTGTTGATGTTGTTCGTCGTTGGATAGGACAGAGAGAAATGGAGAGAGGCGGGGAAGTCGGGGGGGGGGGGAGAAAGATAGACACCTGCAGATCTGCTTCACCGCCTGTGAAGCAACTCTCCTGCAGGTGGGGAGACGGGGGCTCGAACCGGGATCCTTATGCTGGTCCTTGCGCTTTGCGCCACCGCCCGACCCCCTGTGCTACTTATTTAATACTGCTGTATAACTTGGATTTTTAGTTTCAGCAGAATGATGTCTTGACATTGTTGTGCCATAGACAGTTGAATTTTAATGATTTGCTCTCCCTGCAATAAAATGATACCCTGAGAGGATACAGAACAGAGTAGGGCATAGCTGCTTCTTTATTGAATTTTCCTATGGAATTGGTTTTTTTTAGGTTATGTTTCCTGGGAAATAGACTCTGAAATGGAGATTTGCTTGCAGAAGCCTTATTAAGGAGCAACACTTGTAATGTAGTGAGAGGAGCAAAAGTAGAAGGGCAGAGAGGTTGAACTGATGCATTTGCAACAGAGACTTCACTCATTCCTCTTGGGAACTCTGAAGTTAGGATGATATTTAAGAGTTGTTTCACATTAGATATGGGCTGACTTGAGAGGGAGGAGTTATAACCTTAGGTGAGTCAGTTTCTTTCTGTGGTAAACACAGTTCTTCCCAGTTTAGGAAATACTTTCAGCAGATAGCTTCCAGCTGTCAGCTGTCAGCTGGATCAGGGTCTACCTCAGCTAGAACTACTTCATGTGATGACATTTTCTTCTTTTTTTTTAATTTTTTATTTAAGAAAGGATTAATTAACAAAACCATAAGGTAGGAGGGGTACAACTCCACACAATTCCCACCACCCAATCTCCATATCCCACCCCCTCCCCTGATAGCTTTCCCATTCTCTATCCTTCTGGGAGCATGGACCCAGGGTCATTGAGGGTTGCAGAAGGTAGAAGTTCTGACTTCTGTAATTGCTTCCCCGCTGAACATGGGCGTTGACTGGTCGGTCCATACTCCCAGTCTGCCTCTCTCTTTCCCTAGTAGGGTGTGTCTCTGGGGAAGCTGAGCTCCAGGACACATTGGTGGGGTCTTCAATCCAGGGAAGCCTGGCCAGCATCCTGGTGGCATCTGGAACGTGGTGATTGAAAAGAAAGTTAACATACAAAGCCAAACAAATTGTTGAGCAATCATGGACCCAAAGCTTGGAATAGTGGAGAGGAAGTGTTAGGGAGGTACTCACTGCAAACTCTAGTGTACTTCTGCTTTCAGGTATATATTTTGCAGTAGTTTATGGATACGTGTGCACATAAGCTCTCTCTCACAGAAACTGGTGTATATCTAGGTTATGGGACTTTGTTAGAAAGTGAACCACCTGAGATGAAATTAGAGTGTACTATAAAAGGAAAGGTCTCTCCTGAGTAATGAAGCTGAAGGGTTGTCATTCCACACATGAAGTCTCTGGACACAGTCTGAGGTGAAGCATGTTGAGGTGGCAATCGTTGCGTTGGTTAGGTTGTGATCAGCAGATGCAATATTATTTGGTATGGATTGGGAGACGCATACGGGAAAGTGGGCCCTATCCAAGGGTTCCAGGACTGGGGGAAGTAGGGACTCTATAGTGGAGATGTGAGGTTCCTGCTGTCTTAGGGTTCAAAAAGACAATCGATAGTTAATGTTATCATCACATTATTTGGTAATTGGGTTAACTTTGAAAAGTCCTTTTGTTAGGGTTTGCTGTACAGTATCCAGTATCTTGTATATAGCTGTGCTATTGGATGCTTGACATTTTCTTCTAACTTGCAAATGAATGAGTATAATGGGTGTATAAAGGTGTAGCTATTTTGGTCTGACACAGATTTTTTTTTTTTTTCTTTTCTCTTAACCAGAATGCTGCTGAGTTCTGTTTTATGATTGGGGATGGGCGGGAGAATCGAACCTGCGACTTTGGCGCCTCAGGCATAAGAGTCTCTTTGCATAACCATATGCTATCTACCCCGTCCCCCTTTTTGACCCGAAAGTTTATTATTACTTAGTTCATTCATCTGGTGTTACCTTCTTTATGTTTGTAAACCTACTATTTTCCATAAACAAGGTAACACATCATGCAACATTAAAATACAATTTATTACATAGGTTTTACAGGCCAGATGTAATATTGTTGAATCTGTTTTATCAATTTTTTAGTTATTTTTTTCCTGTTTGTCTTTCTATAACACACACGAGTAAAATCAAAGTGTTTTTCTTTTTTCATGAAACTCTTTGGCAAGCAGTATTTTCTGCAGAGAGCCATAGCTAATTGGTAGATCTTTTATTTGGTATACATTGAGGTTTGACATCTTCCTCTTTCCAACCATGTTTCTGCTCCCTTTCCTTCATAGGTGTTGATCTCTAGTAAGTATCTTGAATCCTAAACTCCATCTCTGTGTGCTTGATTCCAGAGAACTCAACTGATAATATACAGGCTGAGGGTGGTTTGTAAAAGAGTATTTAGCTGGGAGCTGCTAGCAGCCAACCCTTGCAGTCAGAAGGCTGGATGCTTTGATCTTGAAAAGGGTATCTGGGCATTACCTTCCTGGTACCTCTTGAATTCATTTCATGTAGTAAATTTGCCCCAATGTAGGAAAAAATTAACCCACCGTGCTACTGCCCAACTCTCCACAGCCTTCTCTTTAAAATGAGATTAAAAAAAATAAAATTTTATTTTATTTATTATTCAATAGAGACACATTGAGAGAGGAAGGGGAGATAGAGAGAGGTAAAGAGACAGAGAGATATCTGCAGCTCTGCTTCACCACTTGTGAAGCTTTCTACCTGTAGGTGGGGACCAGGGGCTTGAACCAGATCCTTTTGCACTGTAATGTGTGCGCTTAACCAGGTGCACCACTGCCTGGCCCCTAACATATTTATTTATTTATTAAATAGAAGGGTAGGAGAGACAGAAAGGGAAAGAGAGAGACACCTGCAGCCCTGTTTCACCATTCATGAAGCTTTCCCTGCAGGTAGGGACCAGGGGCTTGAACCCATGTCCTTGTTACTGTAATATGTCTCACAACTTTCTTACCTGTTCTTGAACTCTTGAAATGTTTCCAAATCTTGGCTATTACATATAGTGCAATGATGAACACTTTGTGTGCATATATTTCTTTAAAGTAAGTGTTTTTGTTTTCTTTGGATAGATACCTAGGAGAGGAATTAAATTGCCAGGTTATATGGTAGGTCTACTTTTAATTTTTTGAGGAATCTCAAAAAATTTTCCAGAGAAGCTGTATCAATTTTCGGATTCATTAATAGTTTAAAAGAGTTCCCATTATTATCATGTGATCACCAGCACTCATTTCTTGAATCTGATTTATTAATTTTTCTTTATGTTTTGGTGAGCTAACTGCTGAGCCTTGTAAACTGTCACCTCTTGTATTGTTATTTGCAAATATTATTAATTTATCATCAGAATTAATTAGCATCAAAATAAGTCACTCAACCAATCTTTATAGTATTTTAGTGTAGTTTAGTAATGAATGGTTTTCTTTTTTATTTGTTAATTTATTTTTATTATTAGTGATTTAATAATGATAGACATGATTGTGGGATAAGAGGAGTACAATTTTATACAATTCCCACCTTCTTCATTAGTAGGTTCCCTATTATTTATCCCTCTGGACATATAGACCCAGGATCATTATGGGTGCAGAAGGTGGGAGGTCTGGCTTCTGTAATTGTTTCTCCACTGGATATGGATGTTGGCAGGTTGATCCATATCCCCAGCCTGTTTCTATCTTTCCCTAGTGGGGTAGGGCTCTGGGGACATGGGGCTACAGGACTCATTGTTGAGTGAATGGTTTTCTAGTGCCTACTCCCCACTACCTATTCATTTAGTGATTTAAATTGATGAGTGCAGCAAAGAGATATCTATCTCACTGGGTGGGGTGTGTCTTGCCATGCAAATAGCCCAGGTCTGAACCCCAGTATCACATGGCAGATATCACTGAATGGTAGGAAGTTCTGGTACTGTGGTGTGTCTTCTTTTCTGTCTGCCTCTCTCTGAAATTGCACATTGGTGAGGCCCTGGCTCAGCAAAAAAAAAAAAAGTAAAAAAAAAAGTGGGGGGAATTGATAATTGACAATCAGTTGAGTTTATTAAAATTAGATTTTAATAAATATAGTTTTGATTCATGAACATGAGCTGTATTACCATTTATTTGGGTTCTCTTTCATTTCAACAATGCTTTTATTTATTTATTTATTTTTTATTTTTTTGTTATTGGATAAAGACAGAGAGAAATTGAGAGAGAACGGGGAGACAGAGAGGAAGAGAGACAGAGAGACCCCTGCAGACCTGCTTCACCACCTGTGAAGCGACTCCCCTGCAGGTGGGGAGCCAGGGGCTCGAACTGGGATCCTTACACCCGTCTTTGTGCTTTGCGTCACCTGCGCTTAACCCGCTGCACTACCGCCTGACTCCTGCTTTTAGTTTTCTAAGTACAAATTATGTACTTCTTTGGTTAAATTTACTTCTAGGTATTTTTTCATGTTACTACATATGAAATTATCTTCTAAGTTCCTTTTTTTTTTTTTTTTTACCAGAGCACTGCTCAGCTCTGGCTTATGGTGGTACGATTGAACCTGGGACCTGGAAGCCTCAAGAATGAGAGTCTGTTTGCATAACCATTGTGTTGTCTCCCTTGCTTCTTAATTACATTCCTGGATTGTTCATTGCTAGTATAATAGGCCTTAGGAGGTGTCTTAGCAGGTGAAGTATACTATACACCTTTTGATGTGTGATGCCCTAGACTGAGTTCCAAGCATCACACAAATGCACTAAGGAGAGTACCAGGGAAACTTCACAGATGATGGAGTGGTGTTTTGATGTCCCTCCCACTCTTCCTAAGAAAGAAAAGAAAATTGGATCAAGGAAGCAATTCAGTGATATTGTACCCTGACTTCATTCCCTGGTATTGCATTAAAAATATATAATAAATGCAGTTGATTTTTGTTTTTATTTTGTAACTCTTGCTCTAACCCTGTTGATCTTATTCTATCAGAAGAGATAAATTTTCATCTTCCATATGTTTTCACCACAAGGCCCATGATCCTTATTTTTGCATGTTACAAAAATCTGTGTTCAACTTCCAGCCAAGATGATAACCCCTGTTTTGTCTTGTCACAACAATAACTATAGCATATGGAAAAGCCACATAGAAACAAGCTTAATGCTTACATGAACAATTACAAAGGAAGAAAGCCTAGAATCCAGACAGCAAGGACTCACAGCAAAGGTAAAAATTTGATCTCCTCTTGATTCCACACCTGGCCAGGACCTCACTGCTGCACTGTCTGCCTTATTGGACTCTCATCATTGCCTGTTCTGGCTGCTTCAACTCCAGCTGTTTCTGGTGCTGTTGCCCTTGTCATGACCACTTACTCTAGCTTATCTGCATCTAGTAGCTGCTGGGTTCATCATATAACCAGTTCAACTCAGGCCCCATTTAGTCTGTGACCAGTTCAGCCTGCCTGGAATATAGCCCACCCAGTTCCTAGTAAGCCCCCTGTCTCTGTGGTTGTCATCCTGTTCTGGTTAGGGTCCTACTACCCAAGCCTTAGTCCCATTGTAACTGGCTTCTATACAGAGTGCTGACTTTGGTCTTCATGGAGAATCCAACATAATGGGAAGACAATGTAATTTTACTTGTCAAATGTTGGACCAAGAGAACTCCAGATATAATAGAGCTATGTTCATCCTCCTGATGAAGACCTCAAAGTTAGGGTCCTAGTGATGCTCACTGAATTGAAAGGAATTATGGAGAAATATTGCAACAAATGCAGAGAAATGAGAAATGTTTTAGAAAAGTGCATAACAGTGATTAGTAGAATAGAGAGTGCAATGACTGAACTAAAAAAACACAGCAGAGGAGAACACCTTCCAGAAACATCAAAGGTATAAGTGGAGAGCATGAAGATCAGATAGAAGAAGCCACTCAAGAAAAACGTCAAAAAAAAAAAAAAAAAAAAGAGAGAGACAAAAGTACTACACCATGTGAAGATAATATCAGAGAGTTATGGGACATGAAGACTAACAATATTTGTTTCATAGGGACATAAGAAGAAGAGAGACAAAGGGACAGAATTCTTATTTGAAGGAATTTTAGCTGGGAATTTTCCCCAAATTAAAGAGACACTCACCTCCAGATTCAGGAGGCTTAAAGGGCTCACAGAAAAATGAACCCAAACCTAAGTTCCCCAAGGCACAGAATTAAAACAGCAAGGATCAAAGATGTGACTCTGAAAGCTGCTAGAGAAAAAGCATGTCATCTATTAAGGAAATCCCATTAGATTATCAGCTGATTTCTCTACAGAAACTCTAAAGGCTGGAAATGACTGACAGGATATAATCAAAGTTCTAAATGGGAAAGACCTATACCCAAGAATACTTTTTCCTGCTACATTATCAGGCAGGCTTGGAGGAGACACAAAGAATTTTTCAGATAAGCAACAGCTGAAAAGAGTTGATTGCCACTAAATCAGATCTACGAGAAATGCCAAAGGGACTCATTTGAAATGAAAATATAGAATGTCCTCATTCACTGGGGAGAAAATGAACAAAACCAGGAAAATAAGGAAAAATAAGCAAAGACTAGGAGTCAGACAGCAGAACTGAAGTTAACAGATTTTTTTTATAGGGGTGTAGGAGTATGGAAGGGATGCATGGGCATTGTGGGCTAGTGAACTTTTGTGGAGGGATATTAGTACTTCAGGGGTTGTGGTAGGGTAACATTTTCAGGAGGCAAAGCATTATACTTCTAAATCATTCATTGACTTCTAAACGAAGGGTATATTAAAACTATTTTTAAACTTAAAAGATTAGTGTTCTTTTCTTTTTAAATTTTTTTATTTATAAAAAGGAAACATTGACTATAGGATAAGAGGGGTACAACTCCACACAAATTCTCACCACTAGAACTCCATATCCCATCCCCTCCCCTGATAGCTTTCCTATTCTTTAACCCTCTGGGAGTATGGAACCAAGGTCATTATGGGGTGCAGAAGTTGGAAGGTCTGGCTTCTGTAATTGCTTCCCCACTGAACATGGGCATTGACAGGTTGATCTGTACTCCCAGCCTGTCTCTCTTTCCCTAGTGGGGAAGGGCTCTGAGGAAGCTGAGCTCCAGGACACGTTGGTGGGGTTATCTGTCCAGGGACGTCTGGTTGGCATCATGCTAGCATCTGGAACCAGGTGGTTGAAAATAGAGTTAACATACAAAGCCAAACAAATTGTTGACCAATCATGGATTGAAGGCTGGAAGAGTGCAGATGAAGAGTTGGGGGTCCTCCATTTTGTAGATAGCTAGTAGGCATATTTTAGTTATATTCCAAAGGGCCTGTGACTATACTTGTGTTATACTAGTGCTTTTGTATGTGTGTGTGTGTGTGTGTGTGTGTGTGTTTTGCCTGAGCCTGATATCTGATATGCAGGTGGATCCTAATTATTGTCTGGGGAGGTGACGTCATGGATGGCAGAAGGACCAGAAAGCTGGATCAGGGAAGAGAGTAGCTCTGAAATATAGGAAAGGTGTATAAATGTTGTTGATTGTAAACCCCATCGATTTGATGTGATCTGGGGCCCATATTCAGCTTAGGAGTCTATGTGACCTCTTCATCCCTGTAGATCTGAGCTCACATTCTGTGGTCATGAGTAGGAACATTCCAAGCTGCCCCAATATCAGGACCCATCTTCCTCAGGTGTAGCATAGAGTATATTGTCCAGCCTCCCTTCAGAGGATGGAACATTCTTCTCTACCATTGTTGATCCAGGTTGAGGGCAAGGTCCTATGGGGGCCCGCAAAGGGGTCTATTGTGTTGTTCCTGATAGGAATGACCGATAACAATGGAGAGAGGGATTTATTCGAGGTCTAGGCCCATCATGTCTGTTTGGGAATCTAAGGACTCCCTGAATAGGACCCCAGGTGATGGGGTGGCCTGGTAGTGACAAGAGAGTCATTGTTTAAGTATGTCAGTCTCTTGCCCTTATTCAGCTTTTGCAGTCCTTGCTTTGAAAGGGTTAGCTTTGGAGTGAGAGAACTGTAATAGGAAGTAGGTGAGGAGGGTATCTAAGTCTAAATAGAGACTATTTCATTGTGAACTTTATACTAACTCACTACAGACTATGCAGATGGTGGAAGGTTTGGCTTCTATAATTGCTTCCCTGCTGAACATGGGATTGGCAGGCCGATCCATGCTGAGGTGGTACTCCTTGTGTTGATTAGGTTGGGATTGGCGTATGCAATGTCATTTGGTATGAATTGAGAGAACCATGCAGGAAAGTGTGCTCCCTGTAGAGTACACATATTACTGTGCATGGGGACCAGGTTTCAACCTCCTGGTCCCAAACTGAAGGGAGAAAGCTTCACAACTGGTGAAACAGTGCTGTAGTTATCTCTATTTCTCTCCCCTCTGTTTCCCCCTTCCCTTTCTATTTCTTTCTGTCTTTATCAAAAAAAGAAAGGAAAAAGGGAGTGGGGAGTGGCCGCTGAGAGTGGTAACTTTGTCATGCAGATGCCAAACTCCAGCAATAATTCTGATTGCCAAAATAGATGGGGGAAAAAAGTAAGAAAGAAAATAAGTGTTTTCCTTTTCAGTATTCTATTTTTTTAAAAAAAAAACATTTATTCCCTTTTATTGCCCTTGTTTTATTGTTGTAGTTATTATTGTTGTTGTTATTGATGTTGTTGTTGGATAGGACAGAGAGAAATGGAGAGTGGAGGGGAAGACAGAGAGTGGGGAGAGAAAAAAGATAGACACCTGCAGACCTGCTTCACCACCTGTGAAGTGACTCCCCTGCAGGTGGAGTATTCTGTTATTTCACTATCCTTTCAATATTCATTATTCTGTTATTTTCCTATACTGTTTATTCTTTTTTTTTTTAGTAGTACTTTTTTTTTTATTGGGGAATTAATGTTTTACATTCAACAGTAAGAACAATAGTTAGTACATGCGTAACATTCCCCAGTTTCCCATATAACAATACAACCCCCACTAGGTCCTCTGAATCCTTCTTGGACCTGTATTCTCCCCACCCACCCACCCACCCCAGAGTCTTTTACTTTGGTGAAATACGCCAATTCCATTTCAGGTTCTACTTGTGTTTTCTTTTCTGATCTTGTTTTTCAACTTCGGCCTGAGAGTGAGATCATCCCATATTCATCCTTCTGTTTCTGACTTATTTCACTCAACATGATTTTTTCAAGGTCCATCCAAGATCGGCTGAAAACGGTGAAGTCACCATTTTTTACAGCTCAGTAGTATTCCATTGTGTATATATACCACAACTTGCTCAGCCACTCATCTGTTGTTGGACACCTGGGTTGCTTCCAGGTTTTAGCTATTACAAATTGTGCTGCCAAGAACATATGTGTACACAGATCTTTTTGGATGGATATATTGGGTTCCTTAGGATATATCCCCAGGAGAGGAACTGCAGGATCATAGGGTAGGTCCATTTCTAGCCTTCTGAGAGTTCTCCAGACTGTTCTCCACAGAGGTTGGACCAATTGACATTCCCACCAGCAGTGTAGGAGGGTTCCTTTGACCCCACAGCCTCTCCAGCATTTGCTGCTGTTACCTTTTCTGATGTATGACATTCTTACAGGAGTGAAGTGGTATCTCATTATTGTCTTTATTTGCATTTCTCTGACAATCAAGACTTGGAGCATTTTTCATGTGTTTCTCAGCCTTTTGGATCTCTTCTGTGGTGAATATTCTGTCCATGTCCTCCCCCCATTTTTGGATGGGGTTATTTGTTGTCTTGTTGTTGAGTTTGGCAAGCTCTTTATATATGTTGGTTATTAAACTCTTGTCTGATGTATGGCATGTAAAGATCTTCTCCCATTCTGTGAGGGGTCTCTTGGTTTGGGTAGTCGTTTCTTTTGCTATGAAGAAGCTTTTTAATTTGATGTAATCCCATAGGTTTATACTTGTCTTAGTCTTCTTTGTAATTGGATTCGTTTCATTGAAGATGTCTTTGAAATTTATGTGGAAAAGAGTTCTGCCAATATTTTCTTCTTAGTATCTGATAGTTTGTGGTCTAACATCCAAGTCCTTGATCCACTTGGAATTTACTTTTGTATTTGGTGAAATACAGTGGTTCAGTTTCATTCTTCTGCATGTTTCAAGCCATTGTTTCCAACACCATTTGTTGAAGAGACTCTGCTTTCCCCATTTAATAGTCTGAGCCCCTTTGTCAAAGATTAGATGTCCATAGGTGTGGGGGCTCACTTCAGGGTTCTCAATTCTATTCCACTGGTCAGTATGTCTATTCATGTTCCAGTACCAAGCAGTTTTGATGACAATGGCCCTATAATACAATTTGAGATCTAGGAGTGTGATGCCTCTGGTTCTGTTCTTTTTTCTCAAGATTGTTTTGGCAACTCTAGGTCTTTTCTGGTTCCAGATAAACATTTCTAGCATTTGTTCTATTCTCCTTAAAAATGTGCTTGGGATCTTGATGGGGACAGCATTAAATTTGTATATGGCTCTGGGTAGTATATTCATTTTGATGATGTTAATTCTACCAACCCATGAACATGGAATATCTTTCCACTTCTTTGTGTCTTTTTCAATTTCCTTGAGTAGTGCCTCATAATTTTCAGTATACAAGTCTTTCACTTCTTTGGTTAGGTTTACTCCTAGATATTTTATTGTTTTAGTTGCTATAGTAAAAGGAATTGATTTCTGGATTTCAATTTCTTCTAGCTTAGTGTTTGCATAGAGGAATGCCACTGACTTTTGAATGTTACTTTTGTGGCCTGACACCTTACTGTATTGCCTGATGATTTCCAAAAGCTTTTTGCTGGATTCCTTAAGTTTTTCTGTGTATACTATCATGTCATCTGCAAATAGGGAGAGTTTGACTTCTTCTCTTCCAATCTGTATCCCTTCAATTCCTTGCTCCTGCCTGATTGCTATGGCAAGAACTTCCAACACTGTGTTGAATAGTAATGGTGATAATGGGCATCCCTGTCTAGTACCTCATCAGAGGGGAAATGCTTCCAGTTTTTCACCATTGAGTATGATGTTGGCTGTAGGTTTGCTATATATAGACTCAACTATCTTCAGGAATTTTCCATCTATTCCCATTTTTTGTAGTGTTTTGATCATAAAGCGATGCTGTATTTTGTCAAAGGCTTTCTCTGTATCTATTGATATGACCATGTAGTTTTTGTCTTGCTTTTCTTGATGTGGTGGATCACATTGATTGATTTATGTATATTAAACCAAACTTGCATGCCTGGGATGAACCCCACTTGGTCATGATGAACAATCTTTTTAATATACTGCTGTATCTGGTTGGATAGAATTGTGTACAGTATTTTAGCATCTATGTTCATCAGAGATATTGGTCTGTACTTTTCATTTTTTGGTTGTGTCCCTGTCTGCTTTTGGTATCAGAGTGATGTTGGCTTCATAGAAGCTGGAAGGGAGTATTCCAGCATCTTCAATCTTCTGGAAGACTTTTAAAAGTAGAGGTATTAGTTTTCTTTGAAAATTTTGTAGAATTCGTTTGTAAAACCATCTAGTCCATGGCTTATTTTGGGGGAGATTTTTGATAACTGTTTCAATTTCATTAACTGTGATGGGCCTGTTCATGTTATCTACTTCCTCTTTACTTAGTTTTGGAAGTTGGTAGGTATCTAGGAAATCATCCATTTCTTCCAGGTTCTCTAGCTTGGTGGCATATAGTTGTTCATAGAAGCCTCGCATGATATGTTGAATTTCTGCGGTGTCTGTTGTGATATCTCCTCTTTCATATTTCTGTGGTATCTGTTGTGATATCTCCTCTTTCATTTAGTGTCCGATTTATTTGGGTCTTCTCCCTTTTTTGTTTTGTGAGTATGGCTAAAGGTTTGTCAATTTTGTTCACTCTTTCAAAGAACCAACATTTACTTTCATTGATCTTTTGTATGGTTTTCTTATTCTCACTGTTATTTATTTCTACCCTAACTTTAGTGATTTCTGTCCTTCTGGTTGCTTTAGCATTCTTTTGTTCTTCTTCTTCTAGGTCTTTAAGATGTACAATCAGGCTGTTTATTTGTGCTTTTTTGTTTCCTAATGTGTGCTTGTATAGCTATGAACTTCCCTCTCAGTACTGCCTTAGCTGTGTCCCAAATATTTTGATGGCGGGTGTCTTCATTTTCATTGAAGTCTCGAAACATTTTGATTTCGTCCTTGATTTCCTCTTTGACCCAGAGGTTGTTAAGAAGTGTACTGTTGAGCTTCCACATTTTGGGACTATTCCTAATCTTTTGTTGATTGTTAAGTGTTAGTTTAATTCCACTGTGGTCTGAGAAGATGCTTGGGATGATTTCAGTGCTCTTGAATTGACTGATGCTGTCTTTGTGGCCTAACATATGGTCTATCCTTGAGAATGATCCATGTGGATTTGAGTAAAATGTGTATTCCAGTTTCTTGGGATGAATGACTCTGAAAATGTCCAATAGTTCCAGTTTATCTATCTCTTCATTTAGTTCCCTTATGTCTTTATTGATTTTCTGCCTGGATGATCTGTCCAGTTGAGAGAGTGGGTTGTTGAAGGCCCCTACTGTGACTGTGTTGCTATCAATATATTGCTGTAGCTCTTTCAGTAGATGTTTGATGTATTTAGATGGCTTCTCATTGGGTGCATAGATGTTAATAATTGTTAAGTCCTCTTGATTGACTGATCCTCTGAGCATTAAGTAGTGTCCATTCCTATCTTTTTTAATCTTATCTATTTTAAAGTCTATCATGTCAGATATGAGAATAGCTGTTCCTGCCCTTTTTTGTGGGCCATTGGCATGTATGATAGTTTTCCATCCTTTCACTTTGAGTCTGTGTTTATTATCCTGGAAGTGATAAACATTTCACATTTTGTATTATATTCAGTCATCAAATTGTACACTTGATAGCAAACACATTGTTTGACCTAAGTGTATTTTTAGAGAGAGAGATAGACCAAGGCTTTGCTCTACCATTTTTTCCTTATCCTTATTTATTGGATAGACACAGCCAGAAATCAAGAGGGAAGGGGGTGGTAGAGAGGGAGAGAGACAGAGAAACACCTTCAATACTGTTTTACCACTTGCAAAGCTTTCCCCCTGCAGGTGGGGACTCGGGGCTTGAACCCAGGTCCTTGAGCATTGTAACATGTGTGCTCAACCGGGTTTGCCACCAACCCAGCCGCCATCTCTACCATATTTTAATAGGAGTTTTACTTGTTTTGGGGTTTTCGTTTGCTTGTTTAACTGTGATGCAGAGGATTGAACCTGGGGCCTTATGCAAGTAACTCATGTTTTACTACTAAACCACCTCCCTAGCTTCCAGATATATATATATATATATATATATATATATATATATGTTTTTTTATTTGTGAATTAGACCTTAGTAAAGCCAGAAAAATAAAATGAGAAAACTTTTTTCCCTTTCCCTAAATTTGTTTGAACCTTACTTGCAACTTTCTTCCTTATTTTTATTTACTTATTTATTTATTTATTTATTTATTTATTTTTACCATAGCACTGATCTTCTGTGGCTTATGGTTGAAGCTGGGACTTTAGAGCCTCAGTCATGAGAGTCTCTTTGCATAAGCATTATGCTATCTCCCCTCACCCTTTTGCAGCTTTCCTATTTGAGATTATTTCAAAATGAAAAGGAATAAATCTTTTCTTATTGCATATGAACTTTATTCAGTAGTGAATGTTTCCCCATTAACTATTTATTTTGAACTGTTCAAAAAAGGTTTCTGTTGCTTTTTATTACATTTCAAGTCATCAAAACTATTTTAAGAATCATTTTTAGTGTTTTTGTTTTATTTAGTGTATATTTTAAAGGTTGATGCCAATAATATTAATACAAAAATGTATAATGTCATTCAATTCATTATTATTTTTTTATTGCCACTGGGGTTATTGCAGCAGCTCAGCAGCTGCACACACACTTACCACTTCTAGTGACCATTGTTTCTTCCCTTTCTTTTGCTTAACCGGGCAGAGAAAAACTGAGAAAGTAAGGGGAGATAGAAAGGGAAAAAATAAGAGACACCTGCAGTACTGCTTCACCACTAGTGAAGTTTCCCCCTTAAAGGTGGGGACCAGGGACTTGAATCCAAGTACTTGCATATGGTAATAATTGTACCCTCCCAGTGCACCACCATGATTCTAGCTTTTTTTTTTTTTTTTTTGTCACCAGGGTTATTGCTGAGGCTCATTGCCAGCACTATGAATCTACCACTTCCAGTGCTCACTTTTTCCTTTTTTAAATTTTTTTTCTTTTTATTAGATACAAGAGATCAATATTAAGAGGGGAAGGGAAAATAAAGAGGGAGAAAGATAGATACCTGCAGACCTTCTTCACCTCTCTTGAAGCATTCCTCTAGCAAGTAGAAGGTGGGAGCTTGAACCCAGGTCCTTGCATATGGCAACATGTATACTCAACCAGGTGTACCAACACCCTGTCCCCAGGTTAAATTTCCTAATATATCACTTTTCAGATCCCTTTAAATTTCTGTCAGCAAATCTAAAATCACTCTTCCTTTGTAGTCCTAATTCAGTTCATACTTAACATGCACATTCAACTAACTCAATTCATACCATTGAATAAATTGAGTGTTTTTCCATTGTACTGACGATCTGTACAAGATGAAAGAACCTGAGTACATTTCTGAGCATTTCCCACATGATCTATCGTAATGAACAAGGAAAAAAATATTAAAACTTATACTAGGGGCCAAATGGTGACACACTATACACAGTGCTCATGTTAGTATGCACAAGGGAAGAGCCTAGGTTCAAGTCCTTAGTCCCCATCTGCAAAGGGGAAGCTTCACAGGTGGTGAAGCAGTGTTGTAAGTCTCTTTTCTACTTTTCCCCCGCTCCTCTCAGTTTCCTTCTGTCCTATCAAATAAAAGAAGGTGGGGGAAGGTGTTGTTGTGGTGGTCTGGTGTCGGGCTACACCGTGGAGAAGAGAGCGGACGTCCAGAGCAAAGGGGTACACAAATCTTTATTATAGGATGGGGGGGGGTTTGGTTCGGACCACGGGGAGCCAGCCGGCAATGGCCGACCACGGGGGGGGGGGAGAGCAGGGAGTGAGACCTCAGAGAGGGAGAGCTGAGAGCCCAGAGAGGGGGGGGGGGTGACGGGGCTTTTTATAGGGCGACAACCAGGGGTGATGTGTAGGGCCAGGATTAGTTGAAGGGGGCAATGCTAGGGTTTCACCCGGCGTAGTAAAACCTGGGGGCGGAGACTGCATCAGAATAACTCCTCAGCAACAGGAAGGGAACAAAATGGCCACTGGGTGGCAGATTTGACATGCAGGTACTGAGCAATAAATCTGGTGGCAAAATAATATTAATGTTCTTTGCTCTCCCCAACAACTAGGAATAGCAAAAGGATCACCTGAGAATGCAAAAAGATAGGACAAGGATTACTTTGGGTAATTCCAAGCCATTGGTGAGTGCAAACACATGTGGCTCATAGACAGAGAGGGTCTTAGAGAGATTTCTGCAACTAAAAGTCTGTACCTACTCAGGAGCTGCTGCTACCAGTCGGCAGTTTGCCAGTTGACACACGACCTCTGGTCTGAGTTTTATTAACAAGTTTGCTTACAGAAGGAGAAGATCACCTAAATCTCACCAATTTAGAACTGTGGGTCTCCATTGCTTTTGCCACTCAGGATTGGAACAGCAGCAGGGAAGCCCTGTACTGACAATCAAAATTTATTCAGAAAAACAGGGCCACAAAGAACTGTTTGATTCAGTTCTGGCTGGTGGTGGAGTGGGAGCTTGGGCCCAGGACTTTGGACCCTCGGGGCATGGGAGTCTCTTTGTATAACCATTGTACTATCTATTCTCCACCTTGTTTTATCTCTTGGTCACAACTGAGTGATTAAAGCGAAACAAATCTACTTATAGTTAAAAATCACTCAGGTTCTTATAGCCTTCAGGGAAGATAAAGAACATAAGAAGGTTCAACAGCCACTGTGCTTCACCTCAGGGATTGACCTAACATTGAAACAACCGTTAAGATTCACAACTGTGAACCTTTTTTTTTTTTTTTTACTATTTATTTATTCCCTTTTGATGCCCTTGTTTTTTTATTGTTGTAGTTATTATTGTTGTTACTGATGTCATCATTGTTGGATAGGACAGAGAGAAATGGAGAGAGGAGAGGAAGACGGGAGAGAAAGATAGACACCTGCAGACCTGCTTCACCACTTGTGAAGTGACTCCCCTGCAGGTGGGTAGCCAGGGGCTCGAACCAGGAGCCCATACCAGTTCTTGTGATTTGCACCACCTGTGCTTAACCCACTGCACTACTGCCTGACTCCCACAACTGTGAACTCTTAAGTATCTTACTTAGACACAAGTCAATCTAGGCACCTGTGACTAGTGGATTGAAAAGTAGTGAGAAAGGGACCTCATAACACACTAAATGTAATCGTTAAACTAAGAAGAACCGTTGGAGGAATGAGCTAAGAGAAAAGCCCAAATAAAACTCCCCAAAAGGTAGAAGCACATAAAAATGAGGACAACATCCAAACACTAATTAATGCAATAGTTACAGTAGTGAAGAAAGCTTTTAAAAATAATATCATCAGAAGTGGGGTGGTCCAGGAGGTGGCACAGTGATAAAGCTTTGGACTCTCAAGCACGAGGTCCTGAGTTCAATCCCCGGCAGCACATGTCAGAAGTGGGAAAACAACAAATGAGACTCTGAAAGAAAATACTAATTAGGGAGTCGGGTGGTAGTACAGTGGGTTAAGCACACATGGCGCAAAGTGCAAGGACCAGTGTAAGGATCCCGGTTTGAGCCTCCGGCTCCCCACCTGCAGGGCAGTTGCTTCACAGGCGGTGAAGCAGGTCAGCAGGTGTCTATCTTTCTCTTCCCCTCTCTGTCTTCCCCTCCTCTCTCCATTTCTCTCTGTCCTATTTAACAGCAATGACATCAATAACAACAAAAATAATAACTACAACAACAATAAAAAAAGACAACAAGGGCAACAACAGGGAAAATAAATAAATAAAATAAAATACTAATTATTTTGAGGTAATTAGAGAGTGGAAAGCTATAATAGCTGAGTTAAGAGCACAGCTAGCTGAACAAACTAATGCAGTATCAGAACAGGGTAATAAAATAGCTTAGCTACAGAAAACAGCAGAGGGGAGAGAGAACAGAATAAATGAGGCAGAAAAGAGAATTAGCAAGATCAAAGATGAATTAGAGAAAACAAAGAAAGAAGTAGGAGAACTAAAAAAGAGAGATTAAAAGATACTGAAAACAACAGATATATATGGGATGACTTCAAAAGAAGTAATATATATTTATATAATTGGATTACCAAACTTAGAAAGACAGGAAGGGGAAGAAAGCATTCTACAGGACATAATAGATGAGAAATTTCCTACTCTAAACAACACAAAAGAGGGACTGGATGGTGGTGCACCAGATTGAGTGCACATGTTACAGTGCAGAAGTACCTGGCTTTGAGCCCCTGGTCCACCTATAGGAGGAAAGCTTTGCAAGTGGTCAAGCAGTGTTGCAGATGTCTTTCTGTCTTACCCTCTGGCTGTCTCTATATCAAATAAATAAAAGTTAATAAAAAATTTAAAAATAAAAAAATGAACATAAAGGATATAAAGATTCAGGAATCCCAGAGAGTCCCAAACAGAATTAACCCCAGACCAAAGGATAACAAGACACATCACAGTTAGAATGAAAAGGAATCAGGATAAAGAAAGGATCCTGAAGGCTGCAAGAGAAAAACAGAGTCACCTACAGAGGGAAACCCATAAGATTAGTAGCAGATTTCTCCACAAACACTAAAGGCAAGAAGGGAGTGGCAAGATATCTATCAAGTGCTCAATGAGAAAGTCTTTCAACCAAGACTATTATATCTTGCTGGACTGTTATTCAGACTAGATGGTGGCATAAAAACCTTCTCAGACAAGCAACAGTTGAAGGAACTATCACCAAGCCTGCCCTGAAAGAAGTTCTGAAGGGTCTCCTATAGACGGTCACAACACCAACATAAATATGCCATATATCAGAACACTCTAAAAATTTAGAATAATGGCATTAAAATATCTTCAATCTATAATATCAATAAATGTCAGTGGCCTGAATTTACCTTTTAATAGGCAGAGAGTAGGAAGGTGAATCAGAAAACACAACACAACCATATGTTGTCTGCAGGAATCCCACCTAACAACAGGACAAACAAAGACTCAAAGTGAAAAGGTGGAAAACATAATACAAACTAATGAACCACAAATAAGGACAGTAACAGCTACTCTCATATCTGACACGATAGACCTTAAAATAAATAAAATAAAATAAAGTAAAATAGGGATGGACATTACTTAATGCTCAGAGGATCAGCCAATCAAGAGGACTTAAGTATTAACATCTATGCACCCAATGAGAGGCAATCTAAATACAACAAACATCTATACAGCATTATATTAAAAACAATACAGTAATAGTCCCACTCTCAACTTGACAGATCATCCAGGCAGATAATCAATAAAGAAACAAGGGGGATAAGTGAAGAGATAGATAAACTAGATCTATTGGGCATTTTCAGAGTCATTCACCCCCCCTTCTTCTTCTAACGTTTGCCCTTCTTCCGTAGCCAGTCAACAGCATCAGGTTGAGCCTGATGTAAAGTTTCGAGACCTCCTTTGAATCTGGAGAGGTGGCAGTCGTTGACTATGTGGGTCATAGTCTGTCTGTAGCCGCAGGGGCAGTTCGGGTCATCTCTGGCTCCCCAGCGATGGAACATAGCGGCGCACCGGCCATGGCCTGTTCGATAGCGATTGAGGAGAGCCCAATCATAACGTGCTAGGTCAAAGCCGGGTTGACACTTGCAGGGGTCTGTGATGAGGTATTTGTTCTTTACCTCAGCTGACTGCCAGCTCTGTTTCCAAGAGACTGGAACAGAGAAGTTCAGTGTAGGCATAGGGGACCAGATTGGGTGACGAGACGTCAAGCGTTGGACAGGGTGGGCGAAGATGTCCGCGTATATTGGCAGGTCCGGTCGAGCGTAGATGTGGGAAATGAACTTAGATGATGCCGCATCCCGACGAATATCTGGTGGGGCAATGTTGCTAAGAACTGGCAGCCATGGAACCGGGGTGGAACGGATGGTTCCAGAAATGATCCTCATGGAGGAATATAATTTGGAATCGACCAAGTGGACATGGGGGCTACGGAACTATACTGGGGCACAGTATTCTGCAGTGGAATAGCATAATGCCAGAGATGATCGTAGTGTGGAAGCGCTTGCGCCCCATGAGGAGCTGGCCAGTCTTGCAATGATGTTATTCCTCGCGCCCACCTTTGCTGCAGTTTTTATGAGATGTTCGTGAAATGACAGAGTGCGATCGAGAGTAACGCCAAGATAGACTGGCTGGGCTTCATGCCGGATTCACCCCCCCTAAAACTGGGATACACATTCTGTTCAAGTCCACATGAGTCATTCTCAAGGAAAGATTCTCAAGGCCAGGCCACAAAGACATTGTCAACAAATTCAAGAACATTGAAATCATCCCAAGCATCTTCTCAGACCACAGTGGAATTAACACTTAACAATAAACAAAAAATTAGTAAAACTCCCACATATGGAAACTCAACAGTAGTACACTACTTAACAACTACTGGGTCAAAGAGGACATTAAGTAAGAAATCAAAATGTTTCAAGAGGTCAGTAAAAATGAAGACCTGAGCTGTCAGAATATTTGGGACATAGTTAAGGCAGTACTGAGAGGGAAGTTCATAGCCATACAAGTATACATTAGGGAACAAGAAAAAGCTCAAATAAACAACCTGACTACACACCTTAAAGACTTAGAAGAACAACAACAACAAAGGAATCCTAAAGCAACCAGAAGGACTGAAATCACTAGTTAGGAAAGAAATAAATAACTGAAAATAAGAGAGCCATACAAAAGATCACCGAAGCTAAATGTTGGTTCTTTGAAAGAGTAAACAAAATCGACAAACCCTTACTAGACTCATAAAATGAAAAAGTAGAGGAGACCCAAATAAATGAAATTTTCATTGTAAATGAAAGAGGAGATATCACAACAGACTCCACAGAAATTCAATGTATCTTGGAAGGCTTTTATGAACAACTATGCCACCAAGCTAGAGAAGTTGGAAGAAATGGATGACTTCCTAGTTACCTACAAACTTCCAAAATTAAATAAACAGGAACTAGATAATATGAACAGGTCAATCACAGCCAAGGAAATTGAAACAGTTATCAAAAACCTTCCCAACAATAAAAGCCCCGGACCAGATGGCTTTGCAAATGAATTCTACAAAACTTTCAAGGAAAAGTTAATAGCCCTACTTTTTTTTTTCCTCCAGGGTTATTGCTGGGCTCCATGCCTGCACCATGAATCCACTGCTCCTGGAGGTCATTTTTCCCTTTTTTTGTTGCCCTAGTTGTTGCAGCCTCGTTGCGATTATTATTGCTATTGTTGACGTTGCTTTGTTGTTGGATAGGACAGAGAGAAATGGAGAGAGGAGGGGAAGACAGAGAGGGGGAGAGAAAGATAGACACCTGCAGACCCGCTTCACCGCCTGTGAAGTGACTCCCCTGCAGGTGGGGAGCCGGGGGCTCGAACCGGGATCCTTAGGCCGGTCCCTGCGCTTTGCGCCACATGCGCTTAACCCACTGCGCCACCGCCCAGCCCCCAATAGCCCTACTTTTAAATCTCTTCCAAAAGACTGAAGACACAGGAATATTCCCTTCCAGCTTCTATGAAGCCAACATCACTTTGATACCAAAAGCAGACAAAGATACAACAAAAAAAAAAGAAAACTACAGAACAATATCTCTGATGAACATAGATGCTAAAATACTGAACAAAATTCTAGCCAACCAGATACAGCAGTATATTACAAATATTGTTCATATGACTAAGTGGGGTTTATCCCAGGCATACAAGTTTGGTTTAATATACGTAAATCAGTCAACATGACATTACAGCAATAAATGCAAGACCAAAACACATGGTTATATCAATAGAGGCAGAGAAAGCTTTTGACAAAATCCAACATCCCTTTATGATCAAAATGCTTCAAAAAACGGGAATAGATAAAAAAAAAAAAAAAATTCCTCAAGGTAGTGGAGTCTATATATAGCAAACCTACAGCCAGCATCATACTCAATGGTGAAAAACTGGAACCATTTCCCCTCAGATCAGGTACTAGACAGTGCTGCCCATTATCACCATTACTATTCAACATAGCATTGGAAGTTCTTGCCATAGCAATCAGGCAGGAGCAAGGAATTGAAGGGATACAGATTGGAAGAGAAGAAATCAGACTCTCCCTATTTGCAGGTGATGTGATAGTATACATAGAAAAACCTAAAGAACCCAGCAGGAAGCTTTTGGAAATTATTAGGCAATATAGTGAGGTGTTAGGCTACAAAATTAACTTAGAAAAGTCAGTGGCATTCTTCTTTGCAAACACTAAGTTAGAAGAAGAAAAAACCCAGAAATCAGTTCCTTTTACTATAGCAACAACAACAAAAATTATCTAGGAATAGGGGGCCGGGCAGTAGTGCAGTGGCTTAAGCGCACATGACATGAAGCACAAGGCTCCGGCAGTAAGGATCCTGGTACAAGCCCATGGTTCCTCACCTGCAGGGGGTCGCTTCAGAAGCAGTGAAGCAGTTCTGGAGGTGTCTACCTTTCTCTCTCCCTCTCTGTCTTCCCCATCTCTCTCGATTTCTCTCTATCCTATCCAACAACAGTAGCAGTAAGCAGTAGCAACAATAATAACCACAACAATAAACAACAAGGGCAACAAAAGGGAAAAAACTAATTTCCAGGAGCAGTGGATTGTAGTACATGCATCGAGCTCCAGCAGCCCTAGCAGTAACCCTGGAGGCAAAAAAAAATCATCTAGGAATAGATCTAGCCAAAGAAGTGAGAGACTTTTATACTGAAAATTATGAATTATTATTTAAGAAAACAGAAAAAGACACAAAGAAATGGAAAGATATCCCATGTTCTAGGACTGGAAGAATTAATACCATTAAAATGAATATACTACACAGAACCATATACAAATCTAATGCAATTCCCATCAAGATCCCAACCACATTTTTTAGGAGAACAGAACAATAGCTATAAATTTTTATGTAGAAGCAGAAAAGACCTAGAATTGCCAAAACAATCTTGAGAAGAAAGACAGAACTGGAGGCATCACACTCCCAGATCTCAAATGTTTAAGGACATTGTAATCAAAACTGCTTGGTACTAGAACATAAATAGACACAGTGACCAGTGGAATAGAATTGAGAGCCCAGAAGTAAGCCCCCACACCTATGGAGATCTAATCTTTGACAAGGGGGCCCAGACTATTAAATGTGGCAAGGGGAATCTCTTGAACAAATGGTGTTGGAAAAAATGGGTTGAAATGTGCAGAAGAATGAAACTGAACCACTATATTTCACCAAACACAAAAGTAAATTCCAAGTGCATCAAGAACTTGGATGTTAGACCAGAAACTATCAGACACTTAGAGGAAAATAATGAGAGAACTCTTTTCTATATAAATTTTAAAGAAATCTTCAACAAAATGAATCAATTGCAAAGAAGACCAAAACAAAAATAAACCAATGGGACTAAAGCAAATTAAAAAGCTTCTACATAGAACTTGGACTGGAGCTGGTGTATTACATCAAAGAAAAAGACTCTGGGGTCACTGGGGGGAGGGTTCAGGTCCTGGACCATGATGGCAGAGGACCTAGTGGGGATTGTATTGTTATGTGGAAAACTGAGAAATGTTATGTATGTGCAAGCTACTGTATTTACTGTTTACTGTAAAACATTAATCCCCCAATTAAAAAAAAAAAAGAAAGAAATCTCAAATAGAAAAAAAAAAAAAAGGCTTCTGTACAGCAAAAGAAACCACTACTTAAACAGAGACCTCTCACAGAATGGGAGAATATCTTTACATGTCATACATCAGACAAGAGTTTAATAACCAAAAGATATAAAGAGCTTGCCAAACTCAACAACAAAAAAACAAATGACCCCATCCAAAAATGGGGAGAAGGCATGGACAGAATATTCACCACAAAAGAGATCCAAAATACTGAGAAACTCATGAAAAAAATGCTCCAAGTCTCTGATTGTCAGAGAAAGGCAAATAAAGACAACAATGAGATACCACTTCACTCATGTGAGAATGTCATACATCAGAAAAGGCAGCAGCAACAAATGCTGGAGAGTTTGCAGGGATTAAGGAACCCTCCAGCACTGCTGGTGGGAATGTAAATAGGTCTTAACCCCCTGTAGAGAGCGGTCTGGAGAACTCTCAGAAGGCTAGAAATGGACCTACCCTATGACCATGCATCCTCTCCTGGGGATATTTCCTGAGGAATCAAACATACCCATCCAAAAGATTTGTGAATACTTATGTTTATAGTAGCACAATTTGTAATAGCCAAAACCTGGAGGCAATCCAAGTGTCCAACAACAGAAGAGTGGCTGAGTAAATTGTGAAATAGATACACAATGGAATACTACTCAGCTATTAAAAATGGCGATTTCACTGTTTTCACCCCATCTTGGATAGAGCATGAAGGAATCATGTTAAGTGAGATAAGTCAGAAACAGAGAATGAATATAGATGGTGTGATCTCACTCATATGCAGAAGTTAATAAACAAAATCAGAAGAGAAAACACTAAGTAGAATCTGAACAGGAAATGCTGTATTGCACCAAAGTAAAAGACGCTGGGGTGGGTGGTGGGGAGGGTTCAGGTCCTGGAACATGATGGCAGAGGACCTAGTGGGGGTTGTATTGTTATGTGGAAAACTGGGAAATATACATGTGCAAACTATTGTGTTTACTGCTGACTGTATAACATTTAATTCCCCCAATAAAGAATTTAAATACATACATATACATATATACATACACACATATATCTATGTATGTATGTGTATATATATATATATATATATATATATATATATATATATATATATGAATAAAACTAGAGGCCAGGCAGTGGTGCACCTGATTAAATGCACACATTACAGTGCACAAGGACGCAGGTTCAAGCCTAATCTTGTAGGGGGAAGCAGGGCTGCAAGTGTCTCTCTGTCTCTTTCCCTATCTCCCTAGCCCCATCAATTTCTGTAATGAAAGTAAAAATATATTTTAAATATTTATTTATTTATTCCCTTTTGTTATCCTTGTTGTTTTATTGTTGTAGTTATTATTGATGTTGTTGTTGGATAGGACAGAAAGAAATGGAGAGAGGAGGGGAAGACAGAGAGGGAGGGAGAAAGACACCTGCAGACCTGCTTCACTGCCTGTGAAGCGACTCCCCTGCAGGTGGAGAGCCGGGGGACCCGAACTGGAAGCCTTATACCAGTCCTTACGCTTTGCGCCACATGCGCTTAACCTGATGCGCTACCGCCCAACTCCCAAAAATACATACTTTTTAAAATCACTAGAAAAAAAAACGAAACAGGACCACTTACTTATATCATAACTAAAAATCTATTGAAAACTTGAACATAAGAACTGAAACAGGGAATCGGGCGGTAGTGTAGCAGGTTAAGCGCATGCACGTGGTGCAAAGCACAAGAACTGGCCAAGGATCCCCGTTTGAGCCCCTGGCTCCCCACCTGCATGGGAATCACTTCACAAGTGCTGAAGCAGGTCTGCAGGTGTCTGTCTTTCTTTCTTCCTCTCTGTCTTCCCCTCGTCTCTCCATTTCTCTCTGTCTTATCCGACAACAACAACAATACTAACTACAACAATAAAAAGAAACAAGGGCAGCAAAAGGGAATAATTAAGTAAATAAAAAAAGAACTGAAACTACATAACTCATAAAATAAAAGGAATAAGTTCTTTTTAAATATTTATTTATTTGACATATATAGACAGAAATTGAAAGGGAAAGAAAGAGATCCCTGTAGCATTGTTCCACCACTCGTGTAGCCACCCAGATGCATGTGGGATCCAGAACTTGGATCTTTGTACATGGTAACACTGTGCTCAACCAACTGCTCTGCCTCAAGTTTCTTAGAAATTTTGGCCTTAGAAGTGATATTTTGGATATTCCACCAAAAAGTCAAAACTAAACAAACAAGTAGAGTTACATCAAAATAAAAATTTCTGTTTAGGGGGCTGGGTGGTGGCACATGGCATGAAGTGCAAGGACAGGTGTAAGGATCCCGGTTCAAGCCCCCAGCTCCCCACCTGTAAAGGGTTTGCTTCACAGGCGGTGAAGCAGCTCTACAGGTGTCTTATCTTTCTCTTCTCTCTGTCTTCCCCTTCTCTCTCAGTTTCTCTCTGTCCTATCCAACAATAACAACAACAATAACAACAACAAGAAGGAAAAAAATTAGCCTCCAGGAGCAGTGGATTCCTAGTGCAGGCACCAAGTCCCAGTGATAACCCTGGAGGCAAAAATAAATAAATAAATAAATAAAATTTCTGTTTAACAAAGAAAAACATTACCAGGGCTGGGGAGACAGCATAATGATTATGCAAATAGACTCTCAAGCCTGAGACATGGAAGTTTTCAGGTTCAATTCCCTCACAACACCATATGCCAGAGCTGAGCAGTGCTCTGGTAAAGGAAAGAAGGAAGGAAGGAAGGAAGGAAGGAAGAAAGAAAAGGAATGAAGGAAGGGAGGGAAAAAGGAAGGAAAGTAGTAAGGAAGGAAGGAAAAGCAGAGAGAAAGAGAGGAAGGAAACAATCACCAAAATGAAAAGACAACCAACAATTAAAAAAGATATTTGCAAATTATGTATCAGTTAATAACCAATTTAAAAAGCCACTCAATAGTAAAACACAAACAATCCAATATTTAAATGGGGAATAAAACTGAATAGACAGCTTTCCAAAGTAGACAGACAAATGGCCAACAAGTACATGAAAGGCTACTCAACTCAACAACACTAATTATCAGGGATATGAAAATTAAAACCAGTGAGATAGTACCGCCACCTGAACAGCTACTGTCAAAACAAAGCAAACACACACACACATCAAGTATTGTCAAGGAGACTTTTGTACATTGTCAGTGATAATGTAAATTGGTGTGACTACTATGGAAAATAGTATTGAGGTTCTTCAAATTATTAAAAGTAGGGGGGGGGTTCAGGTCCTGGAACATGACGGCAGAGGATCTAGTGGGGATTGTATGTGGAAAACTGGGAAATGTTATGCATGTACAAACTATTGTACTTAATGTTGACTGTAAAACATTAATCCCCCAATAGAAAAATAAAATAAGTAAAATTGTAATAAAACATGAAAAAATATTAAAAGTAAGTCTACCATGTGATCCTGAAATTCTGTTTCTGGGTATGTATCCAAAAGTAACTAAATGACTATTCTTAAGAGTAGTTTCATGTTCACTGCAGTATTACTCACAATAGCCAAGATACGGAAACAATGAAAGTGTACATTGGTGAGGAAGGACAAAAAAGATGTGGTATGCATATTAACCGAGATAATTTTATCAGTCATAAAAATGGAAATTCTAGGGAGTCAGGCGGTAGCTTAGTAGGTTAAGTGCACGTGGCACAAAACAGAAGGACCAGCATAAAATCCCTGACTACCAAAACAGTCTTGAGAAAAAAGAACAGAACCAGAGGCATCACACTCCTAGATCTCAAATTGTATTATAGGGCCATTGTCATCAAAACTGCTTGGTACTGGAACATGAATAGACATACTGACCAGTGGAATAGAATTGAGAGCCCTGAAGTGAGCCCCCACACCTATGGACATCTAATCTTTGACAAAGGGGCTCAGACTATTAAATGGGGAAAGCAGAGTCTCTTCAACAAATGGTGTTGGAAACAATGGCTTGAAACATGCAGAAGAATGAAACTGAACCACTGTATTTCACCAAATACAAAAGTAAATTCCAAGTGGATCAAGGACTTGGATGTTAGACCACAAACTATCAGATACTTAGAGGAAAATATTGGCAGAACTCTTTTCCACATAAATTTCAAAGACATCTTCAATGAAACGAATCCAATTACAAAGAAGACTAAGGCAAGTATAAACCTATGGGACTACATCAAATTAAAAAGCTTCTGCACAGCAAAAGAAACGACTACCCAAACCAAGAGACCCCTCACAGAATGGGTGAAGATCTTTACATGCCATACATCAGACAAGTGTTTAATAACCAACGTATATAAAGAGCTTGCCAAACTCAACAACAAGACAACAAATAACCCCATCCAAAAATGGGGGGAGGACATGGACAGAATATTCACCACAGAAGAGATCCAGAAGGCCGAGAAACACATGAAAAAATACTCCAAGTCTCTGATTGTCAGAGAAATGCAAATAAAGACAATAATGAGATACCACTTCACTCCTGTAAGAATGTCATACATCAGAAAAGGTAACAGCAGCAAATGCTGGAGAGGCTGTGGGGTCAAAGGAACCCTCCTACACTGCTGATGGGAATGTCAATTGGTCCAACCTCTGTGGAGAACAGTCTGGAGAACTCTCAGAAGGCTAAAAATGGACCTACCCTATGATCCTGCAGTTCCTCTCCTGGGGATATATCCTAAAGGAACCCAACATATCCATCCAAAAAGATCTGTGTACATATATGTTCTTGGCAGCACAATTTGTAATAGCCAAAACCTGGAAGCAACCCAGGTGTCCAACAACAGATGAGTGGCTGAGCAAGTTGTGGTATATATACACAATGGAATACTACTGAGCTGTAACAAATGGTGACTTTACCGTTTTCAGCCGATTTTGGATGGACCTTGAAAAAATCATGTTGAGTGAAATAAGTCAGAAACAGAAGGATGAATATGGGATGATCTCACTCTCAGGCCAAAGTTGAAAAACAAGATCAGAAAAGAAAACACAAGTCGAACCTGAAATGGAATTGGAGTATTACACCAAAGTAAAAGACTCTGGGGTGGGTGGGTGGGTGGGGAGAATACAGGTCCAAGAAGGATTCAGAGGACCTAGTGGGGGTTGTATTGTTATATGGGAAACTGGGGAATGTTATGCATGTACAAACTATTGTACTTACTGTTGAATGTAAAACATTAATTCCTCAATAAAAAAAAAAGATCCCTGACTACCCACCTGCAGGGGGGGCCCTTCATAGGTGGTGAAGCAGGTCTGCAGGTGTCTTTTTCCCACTCTCCATTTCTCGCTGTCCTATATAACAATGATGACATCAATGACAACAACAATAATAACTACAACAATAAAAAAGGGCAACACAAGGGAAAATAAAATAAATGTGGGGGAGATAGCATAATAGGTATGCAAACAGACTCTCATGCCTGAGGCTCCTAATCCCAGGTTCAATCCCCCGCACCACCATAAACTAGAGCTAAGCAGTGCTCTGGTGTTTCTCTCTCTCTGCATTTCTTTTAAAAATAAAATAAATAAAATATTAAAAGAAATAAATAAATGCAGAAAAAATTAAAAAAAAAAGAAAGCCTGTAATTTTTAATAACTTGAGTGGACCCAGAGAGAATTATGCTATCAACTGATAAATGAATAGGAAGTCATGACATTTACGTAATAGAATATTTCTTAGTCTTAAAAAGAAGTAAAATCTTTAATATTCTTTTTTTTAATATATATTTTTTTAATTTTATTTATTCCCTTTTGTTGCCCTTGTTGTTTTATTGTTGTAGTTATTATTGTTGTTGTCGTTGTTGTTGGATAGGACAGAGAGAAACGGAGAGAGGAGGGGAAGACAGAGAGGGGGAGAGAAAGATAGACACCTGCAGACCTGCTTCACCGCCTGTGAAGCGACTCCCCTGCAGGTGGGGAGCCGGGGTTCGAACCGGGATCCTTATGCTGGTCCTTGTGCTTTGCGCCACCTGCGCTTAACCCGCTGCGCTACAACCCGACTCCCGAATCTTTAATATTCTGTAGTATTAATGAAACCTAAAGCCTACAAAAAATAAACCAGACAGAAAGACAAGTTCTGCAAGATTTCACTTATACAAAATACATAAAATGGAAATCACAGATAAAAAAAAGTATGACTACAGTTGTGGAGATGTTAAGAAGTAGGAAGGAATGGAAGGTATAATTCCACATGTACAGAATTTCAGTTTTACAAGGTAGAAGGAGTTATAAACGTATCTGGTGGTAATGGTTGCACAGTACTATAAATATAATTATTACCATGATCTATATAAGAGATTAGAAGGGTAACTTTATGTTATGTGCATTTTACCACAACAAGTAAAAATTGGGGCCGGGCGGTAGCACGGTGGGTTAAGCGTACATGGTGCGAAGTGCAGGCACCAGAGTAAGGATCCAGGTTTGAGGCCCGGCTCCCCACCTGCAGGGGGTCGCTTCATGGGCTATGAAGCAGGTCTGCAAGTGTCTATCTTTCTCCCTCCCTTTCTATCTTCCTCATTTCTCTCTGTCCTATCCAATAATAGCAATGGTAACAGTAACAAAAACAATCCTCGAGGCAAAAAAAAAAGATGAGATACCAACACATACTTAAGAGAATGGATAAATGCAGACCAATTGTAACCTTCAAGCATTGTTGGTGGGGATGCAAAATAGTACAGAAACTCTAGAAAAGTATTTGGCAATTTCTTATAAAATTAAACATAAACCCTGTAATCCTACTCCTGGGGTTTTTCCGTAGAGAATGAAAACTTATGTTAACAAGAAAGCCAGGTTATCAACTGTTAGAGCAGTTCTATTCTTACTTGCTCAAGAGAACTCAAAATGAAACAACCCAAATGCCCTTTAACAGATTAGCAGGCAATTTGTCTATACAAAGGAATAATCAGTAGTAAGAAGGTACAAATACACCATACACAAAGACCAGGGTTTGAGCCCTCACTCCCCACATGCATGGGGGTGCTTCAGGAACTGTGAAGCAGGTTTGCTAGTATCTTGTTATTTTTTTCTTCCTCTCTGTCTCCCCACTCTTCTCAATTTCTCTTTGTCCTAATCAAGTATAATAGAAAGAAAAAAAGGAAAAAAAAAAAAAAGGAGAAATAATGGCCACCGGGACACTGGGAGTTGTGGATTCATGGTGCTGGCACTGAGCCCCAGTGCTACCCTGGTAACAAAAATAAAAATAAAATTAATTTAAAAAAAAATTAAGGGCCTGGTGGTGGTGCACTTGGTTGAGAGCATGTTATAATGTGCAAGGACCCAGGTTCAAGCCCCCAGTCCCAACTACAAGGGAAAAGCTTTGCAAATGGTGAAGCAGTGTTGCAGGTGTCTCTCTGTCTCTCTCTCTCTCCCCCTATTCTCTCAATTTCTGGATGTATCTATCCAATAAATAAATAAAGATAATTAAAAAAAAACATGTTTTGGGGAGATGTGAAATTGTACTCCTGAGACAACACATTCCCATTTTTTAAAAAAGCATTTCCTCAATTAAAAAGGGGGAGGGCCTGGAAGTAGCGCACCAGGTTGAGCACACATGTCACAGTGCACAAGGACCCAGGTTTGAGACCCCGGTCCTCACCTGCAGGAGGAAAGCTTCACAAGTGGTGAAGCAGGGCTGCAGGTGAATCTCTCTGTCTCTCTCTCTATCTCCCCCTTCCCTCTCGATCTCTGGTTCTCTATTCAATAAGTATATAAAGATAATAAAAAAATTTTAAACAGATTTGATTAAATATTATAGCTCAAGGACCTAGGTTCAAGGACCCACTCCCTACCTGCTGGGAGAAAGCTTCATGAGTAGTGAAATGGTGTTGTATGCGTTTCTCTTTCTCCCATCCTATCTTCTTCCTCCCTTCTCAATTTCTGTCTCTACCCTATAAATAAATAAATATTTTTTAAAAAAAAAAGTATTACACCAAAGTAAAAGCCTCTGGGGTATGTGTGGGGGATGTTCAGGTCCCAGAAAATAATAGCAGAAGAGGGCCTGGGGAAATATTAGAATGGCATGTGGAAAACTAAGAAATGTTACACATGTACAAACTACTATATTTTACTGTTGACTGTAAATCTGTACTGTTGACTGTAAATCTGTACTGTTGACTGTAAATACCTCCAGTAAAGAAAAAAATAGCATGAAAAACAAAATTTTTAGGTAGAAAACTTACTAGAATCATTTTTTTAACAGCTTTCATTAGATAAAATGAAACTGGTACAAATGACAGAGATATGCCTTTTCTAAAGAAATAAAAGACTGTTTTAAAAGGTAAGGAATTAAAATGTTTATATGTTAATGAAAATACCCAATAAAAATGAAAACTGACAATACAATTCAGATTGTTTTTATACATTCCCCCCTAGTGTTTGTACTATAACTATATACACTTACCATATGGTTGGAATAAAGTCTGAAAATGGCAAATGCCTATTATCATGGTCTTTTGCAATCTTTGTATATCTTTTGTAGACTTTATGGTGTGATTCATACACAACTGAAAATATATACACTCATACTAACTTTAAGCATCTTAAGGACAGCTGTTATACCTTATGCATCATTATAGTCCTAATTTAAGAGAGCATATGGAATAATTAGTATTCAATTAATATTATCTATTGAATGACTACAGTTTATAAGTCAGTTTGACTTAAAATAAATAATTCAATTCTATTGACCAATTAAGTGATAGATCAATAATTTTTCCTATGAATATCCATTATAACATAAAGTAACTCAGTGATTTCCCTGTCTATTGTTCATTCACCTGATCATCTTTAATCCCTCCACCACCCATGTTTCTAATACTAAGAAATAAAATAATAAATAGTAAAAGGGCTATAATGTATAGCCTTTTATTATGAATGTTCTATGGCTCTTCATGTTCCAGTGGACACAAATGACAAAATCTGTACAGTTAATGGCATCATTTTTCATAATAAAAAAGAGCATTATCTACTTCAAAATGATTAAATATTATAGTAAAAAAAAAAACCTAAATTTTGAAAGTGAAAATTCCTAATCTGAAGAACAGCTAACCTATGTAGATAATCAGTTTAGATGAAATATTATAGTAATTTAAGAAACAACTTTCTATTATAAAGCCCCCTCAAATTCCCACAGAGCATAGCAATGAAAAAAAAATGTATATATACATTATAGTTTGCCAGTTTCACTAGTAAATGTACAATTACCATCATAGACAAGGCTTCTGCTTTACAGAACTCTACCATGCATTCAAAAACAGTTTCAGAAAGGCCTCTAATCTGTTCTATTGTTAGTCAAGTGGTTGATACATGCAGCAAAAGAGGGGGGGGGGAGAAAAAAGAAAATCGGTTAGATGTATATTATATGGAAAGAAAAATATTGGTCAAGATAAATCACCTCAATAACTCTTAGTTTTCTCTTTTCCAAAAATCTCTTCATACAGCCCTCTTTTCTTATTCTTCCTCCCCATCCCAAAAAAGCCAGGAATCTTGCCAAACCCCACAAAAACCCTTACGCCTCTCTCAAGCATGCAAATGCAATTTTCTACCCAGACAACACACTCCTTTTTTAATGAACTCTAAAAACAATCTGTGAATGCCCACAGAAGAGAAAAGAGGAAAATTACAATGAAAGAAAATACAAACACAGAGATGTGGGGGAGGGTCAAGATGGATATGGCAAGTCCAGAGTTTAAATAGACATAAAAGATAATGAAGGTGAAGGGACTGTAATCAAACAAAATGGTCTGCAGGCTGTCATTTCATACAAATTAGAGTCAGAGAAATATATGAATATTCACTTGAATAAAAATCATTCATTATAGGAGTGGTCCTTCAAGTAACAGGCCCAACGAGGATGTCATTCTTTGTTCCATTTTGTAATTAAAAAGCAACAACAAAAAATTATGTATAGGTCAAAATGAGAAAATAATTTTACATATGTATCCCTCTCTAAAACAATCAGTTTCCTCATGATATAACCAAATAATATGTAGAAATTAGAGATTCAGAGAATGTTAATAAATGACAAGAGATACTTCAGTCAGTCACATGACTCAGGATCCCTCCAGATGCACATTATGATTCAGATTTGAACAGTAAACAGAGTAGGTCACAGGATAGGGTGCGAGGACTTGAAGAAAAAACACAATGCAGGAAAGGTCATCAAAATGAAAACTGTCTTGCCTCACAATTTGAAGACAAGTTTTATTTAAAAAAAAAACCTTTAAAGCAATTTAGGCTGAAATAATTACAACATTTTACATTCTAACCTCTTAATGATGAATAGACTTCTTCTCCCTGCTTAAGGATCAAATTGGTTAGACTCTATACTTGTCTGGCATCATGCTGTGGGCTATTTCCTTTAATATATAACCAATCAAAGATGTATTCAGGCTTTTGTGAGATCCAAAGCTTTGATAACTGCATATCCTACAGCATCATGAAGTTTCTCTAAAAGCAGACAAAGCTATATACACTGATAGCCTCCCTTGGATAGATAATGTTCAGCGGTCTCTAGGCATGATGCTTTTGGTTTTTGTTTGTATTATTTTTCATATTTTGTTTATTTATTTAGATAGAGACATATAAGGGGAAAGAGAGGGAAGGAGAGACTGACCAATTTCTCAAAGGTAAGCATTGAACCTTTCTACTAAGCATTGAACCTAAATACTTTCTTATATTCAAGTACTTATGCTATGGTATCTATATTAATTTTTTCACCCTTCAATTTGTATCAACACACAAGAACACAGCTGCTTGGGATGACAAATGAAAATAAATTCTTTTTTTATGAAAAAAAATTCTTCAAGATACATAATTATTCAAACAATAACCTAATGTACTAACTGAAAATGAATACTATTTTATCAGCAGTAAGTGGTACCAACCAAAAATACATCCAATATAACTTTTATAAAAAAGATTTCATTTATTTAGTAATGAGAAAGAGATGACGAGGAGAAGAAAGAGGTGAGAGTGAGAACACAAAACATCACCCTGACACATGTGCTGCTGGAGACTGCACTCAGGACATTGAGAGTACAATGCTTTATCCACTGAGCCACCTCACAGACCACCCACTATAAACTGTTATGGAATAACTATACTCAAATAAAGCATATAAAAATACTATACCATTGTTAAATGTATGACTTATAAGTGAAAGTAGTTTAATTGTGCATATATTTTACAATATCCCTACAAATTGAAGACTGAATATTTAGCCTTTGAAAACTTATTAAAACACAATTAGATAATCTAGTTAAAGATGTATGGATGAAAGGACACATAAAACTGTATTGTTTGAGTTAAATCTTGCTTGTTAATTTATGAGAAGTTCATTAACCACATGGGAGTACAGAACACAAACTGAGCTAAATGTTCATTTGTATTGAAAATGGCATATATCTTTGTAATAAATTTATTACAAAATTTGAGACATACTTAACAGAACATTTTATTTATTTTTCATAAAAAATCATGTTAAAACAAAAATTAATAATATAATTAGTTTAAGGTTACAATAAAAAGAGACACTATAGCGCACAGGGATAGTGTGCTGTTTTGCCAAGCACACAATAAAGGTTCAAGCCAGTCCCACACAGCATTGAAGGAAGCTTCAGTATTATAATCTCTCTCTCCTTTACCCTATCTGCCTCTGTCTCTAGTAAAAATTAACTATAAGTTATATATAAATGGGTAACAAGTTTATAAAAAGCCTCACATCACTGATCTTTAAGAAAACATAAATTGGGAGTCAGGTGGTAGTGTAGCAGGTTGAGTGCACGTGACACAAAGAGCAAGGACCAGAGTAAGGATCCCAGTTCAAGCCCCCAGCTCACCACCTGCAGGGGAGTCACTTCACAAGTGGTGAAGCAGGTCAGCAGGTGTCTATCTTTCTCCCTACCCCCCGTCTTCCTCTCCTCTCTCCACTTCTCTCTTTCCTATCCAACAATGACGACATCAATAACAACAAAAATAATAACTACAACAACAATAAAAACAAAAAGGGCAACAAAAAGGAAATAAATAAATATTTAAAAACAAATCAAACTTATAGTAAATAATCACAATGAAAAATAGCACATTCTGGTGAAATATGAACCCTTTATATATTGCTGGTGGATAATGGAAACTGGTATAACGACTATAGAAAACAATATGTAATTCCTTAAATAGTTGAACACAGGTGGCCAGGGAGATGGCTCTCCCAGTACAGGGCACACTTTATCATGCACCAGGATCCAGGTTCAAGCCTCTGGTCACAAGATGATGGCATCTGCACAGGGGATGCTTCACAAGTGGTAGAGTAGTGCTGTGGTATCTTCCCAGCTCTCCTTGGCACATGCACTCTCTCTCTCCCTGCCCTTTACCCTCTATGTTTTTTTCATCTTTTAATTGTAATTAATAAAGGGTTACAAAATTATAAGATTAGTGTATAGTTTCACATCACACACACCAAATTGTGTCCCCACCCTTCCACCTCCCAAAACCATAGGAAGTTGTCTTCTTTTTACTTATTTCACTACGCATCTCCTCCAGTTCCAACTTTATTGTTCCAGAGGATACAATATCATCTTTTTTGATTGCAGAGTAGTTTCCCATGTAATATATTATATCCTATAATTTCTTTAGCCAGTCATCTGTTGATGGACATTTAAGCTGTTTCCAATCTTTGACTATTGTGAATAAGGCAACTAATAACATCCCTTACCCTCTATCTTAATCAAAACAAAACACTCTTGAGTGTCAGGAGTGGAGGAATCATGCAGGCATGGAGCCCCAGCAATAACCTTGGTGATAAAAATAAAATAAAATAAAAAGTTGGACACAAGATTCAGGAAACACCATACATCAGACAAGAGTTTAACAACCAACATATATAAAGAGCTTGCCAAACTCAACAACAAGACAACAAATAACCTCATCCAAAAATGGGGGGAGGACATGGACAGAATATTCACCACAGAAGAGATCCAGAAGGCCGAGAAACACATGAAAAAATACTCCAAGTCTCTGATTGTCAGAGAAATGCAAATAAAGACAATAATGAGATACCACTTCACTCCTGTAAGAATGTCATACATCAGAAAAGGTAACAGCAGCAAATGCTGGAGAGGCTGTGGGGTCAAAGGAACCCTCCTACACTGCTGGTGGGAATGTCAATTGGTCCAACCTCTGTGGAGAACAGTCTGGAGAACTCTCAGAAGGCTAGAAATGGACCTACCCTATGATCCTGCAGTTCCTCTCCTGGGGATATATCCTAAAGGATCCCAACATATCCATCCAAAAAGATCTGTGTACACATATGTTCTTGGCAGCACAATTTGTAATAGCCAAAACCTGGAAGCAACCCAGGTGTCCAACAACAGATGAGTGGCTGAGCAAGTTGTGGTATATATACACAATGGAATACTACTGAGCTGTAAAAAATGGTGACTTCACTGTTTTCAGCTGATCTTGGATGGACCTTGAAAAAATCATGTTGAGTGAAATAAGTCAGAAACAGAAGGATGAATATGGGATGATCTCACTCTCAGGCCGAAGTTGAAAAACAAGATCAGAAAAGAAAACACAAGTAGAACCTGAAATGGAATTGGTGTATTTCACCAAAGTAAAAGACTCTGGGGTGGGTGGGTGGGTGGGGAGAATACAGGTCCAAGAAGGATTCAGAGGACCTAGTGGGGGTTGTATTGTTATATGGGAAACTGGGGAATGTTATGCATGTACAAAATATTGTATTTACTATTGAATGTAAAACATTAATTCCCCAGTAAAGAAATTTAAAAAAAGATTAAGGAAATAAATATTAGAATATGAAAACAGATACAAAATAATAACTACAAAAAATAAAGATTGAAAACTAAGAAGCTATTACCAAATACAAAATATGCAAGTCCTTTAAAAGTAAAACAGCACAGTATTAGCACAGAAGAACACAGAAAAACAAATGGTGGGGGTCAGGTGGTGGTGCACTGGGTTAAGCGCACATAGGACAAAGGGCAAGGACCCCGGTTCCAGTCCCTTGCTCCCCACCTGCAGGGGGGGTTGCTTCACAATTGGTGAAGCAGGTATGCAGGTATCTACCTTTTCTGTAACTACCCCATCCCTCTCAATTTCTCTCTGCACTATGAATCCACTGTTCCTGGTGGCCTTTCTCTCTCTCTCTCTCTCTCTCTCTCATTGGATAGGACAGAGAGAAATGGAGGCAAAAACAAACAAACAAACAAAATGGAACCAAACAGTAAGTCTATAAAATTACTCAATTCAGAAGAGGATAGGGCTGAAGAGACAGCAGAATGGTTTTGCAGAAAGACTTTCAGATCTGAGGGTCTGAGTTTTCAGGTTCAGTCCCCAGCATGACCATAAGCCAAAGCTGACCAGTGCTCTGGTCTTGATTTCTGTTTCTTTTTCTCTGACTATCCTTCATTAAAATAAGTAAATAAAATATTTTTTTTAAAAGATGATATGAAAAAGGTAAAAAATAAGGGCAAATATGATCTTGTTAATAAATGGTATTGGGACTATTGGGATAGAGGTAAAGTAATACCATCCACAAGAATGAACTTTTATTTATTTTCATACCATACACAAGAACAGATTTTAAATGAATCAGATTTAAAAGTGAAAGAGTAAAATTATATAAATAGGAAAAATATGGATAGCTTCCTCTATAATTTGGTTATAGGTAAAAGTTAGTAACTCAAAACCTAGACTAATTCTTCTTCTTAAAATATCAATTCAACTACATAAAGTAAAAAGTTAAATGACGTGGCCAAAACACTATAAAAATCAAAAGATACACATGGTGCAAAGTGTAAAGATCGTGCAAGAATCCTGGTTTGAGCCCCCGGCTCCCTACCTGTAGGGGGGTTGCTTCGCAAGCAGTGAAGCAGGTCTGCAGGTGTCTTTCTCTCCCTCTCTCTGTGTTCCCCTCCTCTCTCAATTTCTCTCTGTCCTAATCCAATAATAACAGCAGCAGCAACAATAACAGTAACAACAACAAGAAAAAACGATGGCCGCCAGGAGCAGTGGATTTGTAGTGCAGGCACCCAGCCCCAGTGATAACACTGGAGGCAAAAATAAAATCAGAAGATAAATGATAGTTTGCTTCTAAAAATCAAGAAAGGTAACAACAATCTGGAGGCATTTTGACATATTGGGAGGTGGGGAGCCGGGCGGTGGTACAGCGGGTTAAATGCATATGGCACAAAGCACATATGCATAAAGATCCCAGTTAGAGCCCCTGGCTCCCCACCTACGGGGCGATCAATTCACAAGTGGTGAAGCAGGTCTGCAGGTGTCTTTCTCTCTCCCTCTCTGTCTTCCCCATCTCACTCAGTTTCTCTCTGGCCTATCCAACAACAACAATGGAAAAAAGATGGCCTCCAGGAGCAGTGGATTTGTGGTGCAGGCAGGCACCAAGCTTCAGCAATAATCCTGGAGGCAAAAAAGAAAAGGAGGAAGAACAGACCAAAAACCAGAGATGTTCCTTACTTGTGTGGTAAAGAGATAGAGTGAAAAGGATAGAAGAGAAAAAAATACCTCTGAGTATATTATAACTACTCGCCATGTTAATAATGTTCTATATACTTAAAAAATAAAATAATATCAACAAAGATGGGAAGACTATAAAATTGAATGCAAACAGGGACAAAAAAAAAAAACCCTTAAGCGTATCTCGGAAAGATCCTCATGTCACTTTCTAGTCAGTCTCTACCCTCCTGTAAGTTTGAGTGACAATCACTTTTCTAATTTTTTTTAACCACACATTAGCTTTGACTGTTCTAGAAATTCATATGAATAAAACCACACTGTATATATTATTTTTTCCCTTGTACCTCCCTGGCCCAACTTTCTATTTTTGATAGAGGGAAGTCTCAAGAGAGAAGGATAGAGAAGAAAAAGAGACAAAAACAGCACCACTTGGTGCTATCCATGGTGCTCCCATGTGGTAGTAGGGCTTGAACTCGGATAAACTATCTCCCAGACACTTACATAAACAAAGTTCTTTTGTGGGTGTGTTTTCATTTCTTTTGGAAAACAACTTCAAAGTTGAAGTAATTTTGTTCTTAGGATTTCACTCAATTATTCCATTATAGTTGTTTTACCTCACTCCAGAGCAGTCCATCAACTGGACTTGTCTATCAGTTTTCTCTACCTATTATTCTTCACTCCTCTTTTGTGTTTGGTACACAGAAATCACTTAATTATAAGTGAAATGACCACTAACCTATATTCAGCAGGCCACTATTTTATTTATTTTATTTTATTTTATTCTGGTCAAAATCCTAAAATTTGTTATTCTTTATCTTTATTTGACAACTACCTGGCAAAAGCTTTAGAAGATTTCTCAGCAATTATTTATTCTACTAAGAATTTAAAAATATTTTATTAGTGATTTAATAGTGATTGACAAGATTATGGGAAAAGAGGAGTACAATTCCATACAATTCCCACCACCAGAGTTCCATATCTCCTCCCTCCATTGGAAGTTTCCCTATTCTTTATCCCTCTGGGATAAAGATCTTTATGGGAGCAGAAGGTGGAAGGTCTGGCTTCTGTAATTGATTCTCTGCTGAACATGGGCATTGACAGGTCAATCTATATCCTCAGCCTGGTTCTATCTTTCCCTTCAACTAAGAATTCTATCCCTTTCTATCTCTCTTTTCTGATATCCCTATGATGTGGGTACTGTTCCTATTGATGTTGTTCTATAATTCTTACAATTCTTACATTATCTTAATTTTAATACTTTATTCTTTTTTTTTTTTTTTTTTATGGTTTCTCCTGTCCTCTCCTCAAGCTTACTACTTCTACTTTCAACTTTTGGCTTCTTTCTGATGGTGGTCCCCTCTACTGTGTGTGTGTGTTTGTGTGTGTTTTTAATTCAGCAACTGCATTCTTTACCTCTATGATTTCTGCTATCACTTTTCTGGTGCTTTCTTTTACTCTCTCTGACTCTGCTGGCTATCTTCCGTTAAACTCATCATTTCAGTCAGCATCCTTAGGACCATTGACTTAAAGTCCTATTTAGAAAGACTACATATCTCTATTGAATTTAGGGTTTTTTTCCCAGTCCATCTCAATCTATCACTGCAGATAATTTCTGTCTTCTTATTAGATTTGATACTCTGTGAGGATTGCACCAGTGATCTGTTGCTTGAGTAATCCTAAGAAAAGACAATTTGCAGTCATAAGCACCTGGCAGATGCTACAAGATCAAGCCAACCTGGGTAGTGACTAGGGGTTCAAGGTTGCAAGTGCTCTGTAGTCACAAGATTATCATAGATGGTGGGGTGGAGGTGAGTAATATCTGAAAGGATTCTGGAGCCTCTGTCCCAGGTGGGGACAGAGCTTATATTCTAGGGCTGGAAAGAACAGAGGATGACAGGATACAAGCTGTTAAAGGAACTTTGACTCCAAACAGAAGGTGAATACTAACCATATGATGGCAGTGACAGCTGTACCACCTGACAACAAAGAACAACAGTAATAGCTGACTGAGAGCTATCACAATTCCCTGCTTAGAAGTGGAAATCAAATACATCTTCTGTTTGGAATGAACAAACCCTTTGAAGCTTTCAGACAATACTAGGGAAAGGGAAATGTCTATATTTCAGACATTAAATGAGAGAGAGTGATATTGATCTTTTGCTCAATATAGTATATAAGGACTTGAATTCATTTTCATTTAAACTAGAGAAATAAGAGATGAACTGCATTTTCATGCTTGCATTTTGTGAAGCATATCACATCAGGTGCATGATGTATACAAAACATTTAGCAGTGTCTGGCTCACTGCAATTAATCAATAAGTGGTAGTTATTATGGCTGTCATTATTTAGAGAGGAAGAAAAATAAGGTGGTTTTAAGGTTTAGAGTCTGACAACAGGAAAGACTGATCACAAACAAGGAAGCTGAGAGAAAGAAGATCTGTTTTTCTGTGAAATACCTGGTTTTACATGTGCTAAGTTTGGGATAGAAGAAAAGCACCCAGTGATGTTCATTTGCTTAAAAAGTACTGCCTACTATTTCTGCTGTTGAAATCTTATGTTTTCTTTGTCTACTTGCACATTCCAGCTCACATTCTGCCCCCATGCCCCTTGCAATTCTTCTTCTTTTTTCACTTAATTATTCTTACCTTACATTCACATTTCTGTTACTCTTATTACATTCTGGTTTTTTTTGTCAAAATTATTTTTCTTTTTTTATTATATATATATTTTAAATTTTTTATTGCCACTAGGGTTATTGCTGGGGCTCAGTGCTAGACTGTAAATCCATTGTTTACAGTAGCCAATTTTTTCTTTCTATTTTACTGGATAGGACAAAGAGAAATTGATAGGGGAGGGGGAGGTAGAGAGGGACAGACACCTGCAAACCTGCTTCACTGCTTGTGAAGCTTCCCCCGCAGGTAGGGTAGGGGGGGCTTGAACCCAAATCCTTCCATATGGTAATGTGTGTGCTCAACTGGGTACACTAGTATCCAGCTCCCCAAATCATTTATATATATGCCTTGTCGGTAATTTATAAGTTTCTTAAGAGCAGGAAGAGATCGTTTTGTTTGTCACCTAAGCCTTGCTATTTAGTGCTTTGTAAATCTATTAGCAACAACTAAAAAACACCCCAAGCTCTATGTGCTCTAGATACAGCTGCCCAAACTTCCATATTACTATTTCCAAGATGAATAGAAATAACCCAGAGTTCTGTGTGATCCTAGCAAGATTTCTAATACGTCTCCTGTGCAGTATTTCACAGGTTCACTACCTGCATTGAGACTTTCAGGACTAATCTCATATTGCTTTTTTATGCCCTATAATTCCAAAAAGTCCAGAGCTCTTATGTCATCCCTTAATAGCCAGCTTGCACGATGTATATTTATCTATGAGCAATGTAATAAACTCTCTACATGACTTAGTAATTATTTTCCTTTCCTCCTTAATTTTCTACCACAAAACAAACTGTGGCCCAAAAGGACAGGACTACTTAATGTGAGGACCTGCCACTGATCTGATCCATAAGGCAAGACAACTTGGTCTGAAGATTCACACCCACCCTGGTTCCGGCTCATTATTTGCCTGTAAGGCAAACAATAACTTAAGAACTACTCAAGCTCAACTTTGTTTATCCAAGAATCCATCTCTAGTACTTCTTCCTATCAATATAAATATTCTTTGAAACAAAGCAATAAGAAGGCTGATTTGAGCAATCCTCTATCCTCTTTGTTTCTTCAAATGTCAATAAAGCAGATTTTTCCTTTATACAAAAGCAAGTGTGACAGTATTTGGCTTTCTGTGGCATCAAGCAGAGGGGCCCCTATGTTTCACTTCAATACAACTATCCAGTCAACTGTGTTCTGGCTCTTAAATATAAATTCCATACAGACAGAGTTTTTTTTCTCTCTGCTTTGTCACTGTAACTCCAGAATCTAAAACAGCATTTGGTTTAAGGTAAAGCTCACTAGATATTTGAACAATAAGTAAATAGATACATAATTTAATTGCTAATTCAATCAACAAATATTTGGGTGCCTACAATATATCTTTAGGATACATCAGTGAACAGAAAATGGAAAAGTCTCTTATCCTCATGAGATACAGTATATGCAAAAGAGATGGCACTATATACATATTATATTAAGTGCTCCGAAAAGTATTTAATAAGAAGATATATTTTACTGGGACAGCAAGGAAGATTACAAACAGACCCAGAAGTACAGATACAAATTAGGAACACAAAGAGCAAAGGAAGACTACAGATAAAAATAATATATCAAGACTCTACTTCTTCTTCTAGCGTTTGCCCTTCTTCCGTAGCCAGTCAACAGGTCAGGTTGAAAAAGCTGTCAGGAGCTGCTTGTTGCTGGCTTTGAAAGTGACTGGGATCCATGTGGATTCAGTCAGCTAGAAAGGATCGTCAGTTTCCCCAATGAATGGGTACTCAACTACAGTGTTACCAATTTTACTGAGAAAATGGAGCATACAAGTTATCAACTTTACTGAGAAAAAAATTAACATGCAACACATTGACAGTAAAGTTGTACAATCCATCTCTGCCTGAAGGAAGACTCAAGGGAAACTGTGACAAAGCAGCATCTGGAAAAGTGAACCATGCTCCTTCAGAAATTCAGGGAAAATAAACAAAATCACACACACACACACACACAAAGTTTCTACACAAAAATTTGGGTGCAGGCACTATATCTCTCAGGTATGTATAGCTAAATTACCTTACAAGTAACACCTCTCCTCTGTATCCCCTATCCTCTCAATAACCAAACAGAAAGGAAACACAGCACTATAACCACAGCACCACCTGCTGGCTAAACAATAACACACGTGCTAAATGAGCAAACAGGAAAAATGAGACTTTCCAAAATAGCACTAGGGCAGGGAGTTGGGCAGTAGCGTAGCAGGTTAAGCGCATGTGGTACAAAGCGCAAGGACTGTTGGTTAAGAATCCCGGTTCAAGTCCCTAGGCCCCCACCTGCAGGGGAGTCGCTTTACAGGCAGTGAAGCAGGTCTGCAGGTGTCTATCTTTCTCTCTCTGTCTCTCCCTGTCTTCCCCTCCTTTCTCCATTTCTCTCTGTTCTATCCAACAACAACGACATCAGTAATAACTACAACAATAAAACAACAAGGGCAACAAAAAGGAATAAATAAATATAAAAAATTTTTAAAAACATACAAAAAAAAAAGTACTAGGGCTAATTCCACAGAAGGAATGGCTACAGAAGAAATCCAGGAATATACAGAACTGAAGGACCTGTCAGAGACAGAATTTAGAAAACTCATCATGAAGGTAATTCAAAAATATCAACTCAAGATAGTGAAACATATTCAGGTCTTGAGTGATTTAGTAAGGCAATAAAAATACACCAGCAAAGGAGTCAGGCAGTAGCACAGTGTGTTAAGCGCATATGGTGCAAAGCTCAAGGACCAGCGTAAGGATTCCAGTTCGAGCCCTGGCTCCCCACCTGCAGGGGTATCACTTCATAAGTGGTGAAGCAGGTCTGCAGGTGTCCATCTTTCCCTCTCCCTGTCTTCCCCTCCTCTCTCAATTTCTCTGTCCTAATCAACAATGATGACATCAATAACAACTGCAACAATAAAACAGCAAGGGCAACAAAAAGGGAATAAATATTAAAAATATATACAAGAAAAATTCAAGGCAGAATTACAGGGTATGAAGGACATTTTAAATGTCTATCAGACTCAAATGACAAGTCTAGGCAGCAGAGTCAAGGAGACAGAGGAGACAATATCAGAACTAAAGGATACAATCTGGTTTGTTTGTTTAATTTTTTATTTATTAGATAGAGACAGCCAGAAATCAGGAGGAAAGGGGGTGATAGAGAGGGAGAGAGACAGATATCTGCAGCCTGCAGACCTGCTTCACTACTTGTGAAGCTTTCCCCCTACAGGTGGGAACCTGAACCCGGGTCCTTGCGCATTGTAACATGTACACTCAATCAGGTGTGCCACTACCTCGCCCCTGCCCCCATCTCTCAATTTCTTTTGTATGTATCCAATAATAAATAAAAGTTTTAAAAAATAAAAATAAAGCAAGCTGACTTCCTTGCTGAAAAAATGTAAACAATGACCCACAAAACACGTGAACAAAAGTATTCCAAAGTGGTCTGGGAGGTAGTGGTGGATAAAGCACTGGATTTTTAACCATTAGGTCCCAAGTTCAATCCCCAGCAGCACATGTACCAGAGTGATGTCTGGTTCTTACTCTCTCTGCCTTTCTCATGAATAAATAAATAAATAAATAATTTTTTTAAAAAATATTTCCACAATAAAACACTACAAGAAAAAAATGCACATGGGCCCTGGTTCAAGTCCCCATTTCCCACCTGCAAGGGGAAGCTTTATGTGTGAAGCAGTGCTACAGGTGTTTCTCTTTTGCTCCCCTTTCCCTCTCAATTTCTATCTCTATCCAAAATAACAAATTAAAATATATTTTGAAAAAATAAAAGCACTTTAAAAAAAAGAAAAAATAAAATAAAAATTTAACTTGGGTTCTGCATGTCCACGAGTCCCTAGGTTTGAGCCTGGACACTATATGGAGCACCATGGGTGGTGAAATGGTGCTTAGTGGCTCTTATCTCTGTTTCTCCTCTCTTCTTTCAAAAATAAGAGAATGAGGGCACCAGGTGGTGGCCTACCTGGTTGAACATACACATTGCAATGCACAAAGATCTGGTTTCAACCCCTTAGCCCCTGTCTATAGAGGGAAGACTATGCTACAGTGCTCTCCCTCTCGTTCCTCTTTTCACTCCTGATTTCTCTTTCTCTGCAATAAATAATAAATAAAACAAAATATTGAAAAATGAGAAAATGAAGAATAATATGGCTGAGGGTGGTCATTCAGTGGTGATGGCTATAAGCATGAGGACCTGGCTTCATTTCCCAGCACAATCACAGTATAAAGACAACAAAAGAAAACAAAAAACAAGGCTGGCAAGATAACTCACCTGAGAGAATGCTTGCTTTTCCATACATACACAACCCAGGCTTGAGATATGTCTTTACTGCATTGCAAGTAGCTTTAGTGCTGTCGTGTCTTTCCCCACCCCCTTCTATCTGAAAATATCAGCCTGGAGTAGTGAAGTCCAGGTGACAAAAATAGAATGCTTTGGGGTTAAACTTTTTAATGTGAGTTCTGTAAGTAGTGAAATACAATTAAATTTGGTATAAATAGGATTCAGTACAGTTGTTATTATCATTTTTCATGCTTAGCATGTTTAGCATGTCATTTAAAATTTTCATTTGTAGTAGCAGATGACTGCTAACACAATTTTAAAACTTTGCCTTTTTCTTTTCAGTTTTATCTCTAGATGAATTTCATTTGATTTGACTACTTTTTGATTCAGTCTTATTTTGAATATGTTATCAGACTAGAATAAAAGGAAGATCTATTACTTGTCTCAGGAATTATAGTTCTTTGTGGTCTCCACTATTGTAATGAATTTAACCATTGTGAAAATTCAGGTTTGTAGTTTTGCAATATAAGACTTGCAGTTCAGCTATTTAAGGCAGTAAATGCTGTATTATCATATAACTAGAGTCAGAAAAGTACTGAGCTACATATACTAAAAATCCTTTATATGTCAGATATGTCAAAATCTATTGTATAAATCATCACAACAACCCTGTAAAGGTATTAGCTTTATTTTACAAATGTGAAAAAATGTCCCCAAATTTAAATAACATATTTCTACTGCTTTTTAACTGGTAGGTAGAGCCATGATTTAAATCCAGATTGACTTTATTTCTTTTTTCTTTTTCTTTTTTTTTTTTTTTTTTTTTTTTGCCACCAGGGCTATTGTGACTACCACCATTTCCTGGTGGCCATTTTTCCCCTTTTTTTCATAAAAGTGAGAGACAAAGAGAAAGAAACCTGCAGCAATACTCTATTACTCATGAAGCTTCCTCCCTGCAGGTAGGGACCAGGAGCTTGAACCCAAGTCCCCTCATGCTTGGTAACTTGTGAGTTCTGTCAGGTGTGCCACTACTTGACCTTTCTATTCAACTTTAAATAAAGAAGTTCTGTAACAGTACTTAAAAACTTTAAGAGTTTACTTGCCCCTTGGGAAATTATATTTGCAGAAAATACATCTGATAAACTTTTAGTATCTAAATCTTGCAATTAAATAATAACAAAATTGCTTATCTTGTATAATATGGGCAAAAGATATAAATAAATACATCCCCAAAATATATAAATGGTTGATAAACAGATTGTATTCTCAGAACCTGATTGAATGCACATGTTACAATGCACAGGGACCTGGGTTTGAGACCCCAGTCCCCACCTGCAGGTGGAATGCTTTGTAAGCAGTGTTACATGGCTTGAAACCAGATCTTTGTGCATTGCAATGTGTATGTTCAACCAGGTAGGCCACCACCTGGTCCCCTCATTCTCTTTTGAAAGAAGAGAGGAGAAAAAGAGATAAGAGCCACTAAGCATTATTCTACCACCCATGGTGCTCCATACAGAGCCAAGGTTCAAACCTAGGGACTCACAGACTTGCAGAACCTAAGTTAAAAAATTATTTTATTTTATTTTATTTTATTTTGCCTCCAGAATTATTGCTGGGGCTTGGTGCCTGCACTATGAATCCACTGCTTCTGGAGGCCATTTTTCCCATTTTGTTGCTCTTGTTATTGCCCTTGTTGTTGTTACTATTGTGATTGCTGCTGCTGTTGTTGGATAAAGACAGAGAGAAATCAAGAGAGGAGGAGAAGACAGAGAGGTGAAGAGAAATACAGACACTGCAGACCTGCTTCACCACCTGTGAAGTGACCCCCTTGCAGGTGGGGAGTCAGGGCCTCGAACTGGGATATGTTGGTCCTTGCACTTTGCACCATGTATGTTTAACCCGCTACACTACAGCCCGGCCCCCTCAAGTTAAAATTTTATTTTATTTCTTCTTTTTTTAAGGTGCTTTTCTTTTTTCAAATGTATTTTTATTTGTTATTTTGATAGAGATGGAGAGAAATTGAGAGAGAAGGGGAAGGAAAAGAAAGAGAAGCACCTGTAGCACTGCTTCACTACTCATGAAGCTTCCCCTTGCAGGTGGGAACTGAAGACTTGAACTTGGGTCTGTGTGCATTTTTTTTCTTGTAGTATTTTTTTGTAGCAACCTTTTATTCACATGTGTCTTGTGGGTCACTATTTATATTTTTCTGCAAGGAAGTCAGCTTGCTTTATTTTTATTTTTTAAAATTTATTTATTATTGGATATAGACATAAAGAAATTGAGAGGGGAGGGGGAGATAGAGAGGGAGAGAGACAGAGAGACACCTGCAATCCTATTTTACCACTTGTGAAGCTTTCCCTCTGCAGGTGGGGACCAGGGGCTTGAACCTGGGTACTTGCACACTGTAATGTGTATGATTAACTTGTAGTAAGTTGTGCTCTACCAGATGCACAATCACTCAGTACCCAAAATTCAATTTCTAACATGGTAAATGTTGATAGATATGAATGCATAGACATTCTTTAGATGTTCTTGGTGATTTTTATCAATTTAAAGAGATCCTGAGGTTCAAAGTTTTTAAATGATGTAATGAATTGATTAGAAAATGTGTATTTGGGGTGAGGAGATGGTGCATCTGGTTGAGAGCATATGTTACAATGCTCAAACTATTGGGTTCAAGCCCCAAGTCCCTATCTGCAGAGGGAAGCCCATGAACCACATAGCAGTGCTCTCTTTTAAAATTTAAAATCTCTCTCTTTTAAAATTTATTTATTATTGCACAGAGACAGAGATAAATTGAGAGGGGAGTGGGAAATAGAGAGTCAGAGAGACACCTGCAAACCTGCTTCAGCACTTGTGAATCTTCCCCCCTTCAGGTGGGGACAGGGGGCTTGAACCTGGGTCCTTGTGCACTGTAATATGTGTGCTTAACCAGGTGTTCCACCACCTAGCTCCTCTTTCTCTCTCTCTCTCTTTCTCTAGTTCCCCTTTCTCTCTCAATTTATCTCTCTCTTACCCATAATAAATAAATAAAATTTAAAAAAATTAGAAAATGTATTTGAACCTTCAGATTCAAAATAAACTATGGTTTGTCAAACTTCTAAATAATTCATTTTCCTCTTTTGATTAATTTATTCTGATTAGTACAACTATACATATTAATTATTCCCTATTGTGACTGTGCTAAACAGTAGACTTGTTTTTTTATTTTTTTATTATTTTTATGTATTTACTGGGTAGAGATAGCCAGAAGTCAAGAGAGAAGGGAGTGATTGAGTGGGAAAGAGAGAAACACCTGCATCCCTGCATCACCACTCATGAAGCTTTCCTCTTCAGGTGGGAGCCAGGGGCTCAAACCCAGGTCCTTACTCACTGTAACATTAACTCAACCAGGTGCACCACCATCCAGCCCCCCTAAACGATAAATTTGTAAAAATAAACAACAACTTGAAGGTTGTTCTTTTTAAACCTCCTTTTTCTGTTACAAGAGTCAGAGTCACTTTTTACATTCACTCTTTATTCTCACCAATTCAATCTTTTTTTTTTTTCCCCTTAACATAGCACTGCTCAGTTTGACTCAGTTTGGTTCATAGTGGTATCTTGAAACTTCAGGCTTGAAAGTCTCTTTGCATAACTATTATGCTATCTCCCCTGCCCACCAATGCAATCTTTTTTTTCTTCAAATATTTTAGTTATTTTAAAATTTTTTCTTTATTGGGGATTGATGGTTTATAGGCAACAGTAAAATAAAATAGTTTGTACATGCATAACATTTCTCAGTTTTCTATTACAATACAATCCCCACTAAGTCCTCTTTTGCCATCATGTTCCAGGACTTAAACCCTCACCTCCCCCCACCACGTACACACCCCAGAGTCTTTTACTTTGGTGCAATACACCAACTTCAGTCCAAATTCTGCTTAGTGTTCTCCCTTGAAAATCGTTTTTTAATTAATTAATTAATTTAGAGAGATCGAGAGGGAAGGGAAAGACAGAGAGGGAGAGAGAAGCAGAGATACCTGCAACACTGCTTCACTGCTTCAAAGCTTTCCTCTTAGGTGTGGCCTGGGACTTGAACCTAGCTATATGTGTGTTCAACCAGGTGTGTCACAACCCAGCCTTCCTAATCATTGCACTGAAAATGATCTATCTTAAAATCAAATCTGGCCATGAAAATGGCAAGGAAAAAAAGGCCAATGGGAATGGTGGATTTATTGCAGTGCTGGCACTGAACCCCAGTGATAACCTTGGTGACTTTTTTTTTTTTAAATCAGTTTTGAAACCACAAAGATTTCACATTAGGGCTGTAGAGATAGCACAATGGTCATGTGAAAAGACCTTCTAGCCTGCGGTTCTGGAGATCCCATGTTCAATCCCCAGTACGACCATAAGCCAGAGCTGGGCAGTGATCTGGTGTTTCTATCTCCCTTTCATTAATAAATAAATAAAAATGTTTAAAATACTTCACAATAAAATATAAACATATTGTTTCACTTTTTTAGATTATAAAATTTGGTTACCCTGTGCTAAATCTTCACATAAACTCAACTGGAGTGTAAACCCAACAAGGACGTCAAAACAAGCCAGGGAATATAAGAGTTGCAATTTTCAGGATACCACAGTCCTATCCAGCCAAAATCAATCATCACCGTCTGGCTCCCTATAAACAACTGAACTTGTGCACCTGCTTTGTAGAGTAAATTTCAAATGCATAAGAAAGATAGACCTTTGATAATCTGAGTTTAAGCTAAATGTCCACTCTTACCTCCCATTTCTTTTATGTTCTACCTTCACATACATGCTCATCATTTCTCAAAAATATGCATTCTTTTACACTTGTAAGCTGTACACTTAGTTCCTCCTACTTAAAATGCCCTTCCCACATTCATTTCCTCAAACTTTCAGCATCTGAAGAATTCCTCTACTTCACTTTCAAAATCCAACAACACATAAAGATGGGAAACATAAACTCTCATTAAGCACAGAATTTGGCAAATAGTAACCCTTCATTAAATGTACTTACAGTGATTTGAAAAAATATTTTATTAGTGATTTAGTAATGATCAATAAGATTGTGGGATAAGAGGGGAACAATTTCATATAATTCCCACCATCAGAGTTCTGTATCCCATACCCTTCACAGGAAGCTTCCTTATTCTTTATCCCTCTAGGAGTGTGGACCAAAGATATTTATGGAGTGCGGAAGGTGAGAGGTGTGGCTTTTGAAATTGCTTCTCCACTGGACATGGGCATTGACCAGTTGATCCATACTCTCAGCCTGTTTCTATCTTTCCCTAGTAGGGCAGGGCTCTGGGGAGGTGGGGTTCCAGGACACACTAGTGAGGTCTTCTGCCCAGGGAAGTCAGGTTGGCATCACAGTAGCAGGAAACAGTCAATACATCTACTTTCAAGCTCTCCCAAAAGATCGAAGGCACATGATACAGCAATTTTTTAACGCAATGTTAGGACATTCGGGATGCTGACACCACCGCTTAATAGGCTCCCAGAGACAATTTCCTCATTGTTCTATCTTAGAGGTGAAGAGAAAGATAGAAAAGATACTACAACACCACTATTCATAGAGCTCCACTGGCGCCAACCTTAAACCTCTCATTTGGTGTGTGCTCAAATCTAAGGTCTCATGCATAGTAAAGGGGGTGTCCTACCAGGTAAACTAGCTCCTAGACGAAATTTCTACAACAATTCTAAAAGTGGGTATTATGAGTCCATATTAGAGACCAATATGCTGCTTCTGAAAGAGGGAAAGTAACAATAAAACTGTGGAGTTAGTAAAGCACAGTCTGAACTTGAACCCTAATCCTTGTAATGCTGAGATCTATGAAGTTATTCCCAGGCTCTACTCCCTTTATCTTTTAATTCAAATAACAATAGTATTCCAGGTTATACTTCTTTTTTATTTTAATAAAGAAGTTTTATTATCTTTATATTAGATAGAGACAGCCAGAAATCAAGAAGAATGAGAGAAAACGGGAAAAAAACAAACCAGATACTTGCTGAATGGCTTCCAGCATTATTTTTATTTTTAAATAATAATTATTTCTTATTTAAATTGTAATCTAAAAGTTTTGTCCATTTCCTCCAAGTTCTCTAGCTTGGTGGCATACAGTTGTTGATAGAAGGCTTGCATAGTATTTTGGATTTCTGTGGTATCTGTTGTGTTAGCTCTTCTTTCATTTACAATCCTATTTATTTGAGTCTTCTTCTGTCTTTCTTTGTGAGTCTGGTAAGGGCTTGTCGATTTTGTTTACTCTTTCAAAGAACCAACATTTAGCTTCGGTGATCTTTTGTATGGCTCTCTTATTTTCAGTTATTTATTTCTTTCCTAATTAGTGATTTCAGTCCTTCTGGTTGCTTTAGGGTTCCTTTGTTGTTGTTGTTCTTCTAAGTCTTTAAGGTGTGTAGTCAGGTTGTTTATTTGAGCTTTTTCTTGTTCCCTAATGTATACTTGTATGGCTATGAACTTCCCTCTCAGTACTGCCTTAACTATGTCCCAAATATTCTGATAGCTCAGGTCTTCATTTTTACTGACCTCTTGAAACATTTTGATTTCTTACTTAATGTCCTCTTTGACCCAGTAGTTGTTAAGTAGTGTACTACTGTTGAGTTTCCATATGTGGGAGTTTTACTAATTTTTTGTTTATTGTTAAGTGTTAATTCCACTGTGGTCTGAGAAGATGCTTGGGATGGTTTCAATGTTCTTGAATTTGTTGACACTGTCTTTTTGGCCTGGCCTTGAGAATCTTTCCTTGAGAATGACTCATGTGGACTTGAACAGAATGTGTATCCCAGTTTTAGGGGGGGTGAATGACTCTGAAAATGCCCAATAGATCTAGTTTATCTATCTCTTCACTTAGCCCCCTTGTTTCTTTATTGATTATCTGCCTGGATGATCTGTCAAGTTGAGAGTGGGACTATTACTGTATTGTTTTTAATATATTGCTATATAGATGTTTGTTGTATTTAGATTGCCTCTCATTGGGTGCATAGATGTTAATAATTAAGTCCTCTTGATTGGCTGATCCTCTGAGCATTAAGTAATGTCCATCCCTATTTTACTTTATTTTATTTTATTTATTTTAAGGTCTATCGTGTCAGATATGAGAGTAGCTGTTACTGTCTTTATTTGTGGTTCATTAGTTTGTATTATGTTTTCCACCCTTTCACTTTGAGTCTGTGTTTGTCCTGTTGTTAGGTGGGATTCCTGCAGACAACATATGGTTGTGTTGTGTTTTCTGATTCACCTTCCTACTCTCTGCCTATTAAAAGGTAAATTCAGGCCATTGACATTTATTGATATTATAGATTGAAGATATTTTAATGCCATTATTCTAAATTTTTAGAGTGTTCTGATATATGGCATATTTATGTTGGTGTTGTAACTGTCTATAGGAGACCTTTCAAAACTTCTTTCAGGGCAGGCTTGGTGACAGTTCCTTCAACTGTTGCTTGTCTGAGAAGGTTTTTATGCCTCCATCTAGTCTGAATAACAGTCCAGCAAGATATAGTAGTCTTGGTTGAAAGACTTTCTCATTGAGCACTTGATAGATATCTTGCCACTCCCTTCTTGCCTTTAGTGTTTGTGGAGAAATCTGCTACTAATCTTATGGGTTTTCCTCTGTAGGTGACCCTTTTTTCTTTTCTCTTGCAGCCTTCAGGATCCTTTTTTTATCTTGATTCCTTTTCGTTCTAACTGTGATGTATCTTGTTGTCTTTAGGTCTGGGGTTAATTCTGTTTGGGACCCTCTGAGCTTCTTGAACCTTTATGTCTTTTATGTTGTCTAGAGTAGTTCTGAGCTTTTATGTCCTATAGAATGCTTTCTTCCCTCTCTCCTTTTCTTCCTCTGGTAAGCCAATAATGAGCATATTATTTCCTTTGAAGTCATCCCATATGTCTCTGTTGTTGTTTTCAGTATCTCTTAATCTTTTTCTTCTTTCTTAGTTTTCTCTAATTCATCCTTGATCTTGTTAATTCTGTTTTCTGCCTCATTTATTCTATTCTTTCTCCCCTCTCTTGTTTTCTGTAGCTCAGCTATTTTGTTACTGTGTTCCGATACTAGTTGTGTTCTTAGCTCAGCTATTTTAGACTTCTGCTCTCTAATTACCTAGAGATAGTGTTTTCTTTTGGAGTCTCATTTGCTGCTTACCCATTTCTGATGATAGTTTTTTCAAAAGCTTTATTCATTCCTGTGATTAATGTCTCAATTATGATACTATCTTGGATGTTGGCCTCATTCTTATGTGCTTCTACCTTTGGGGGGCTTTTAGCTGAAATTTTTTCCTGGTTCTTTTCTCTAGTGTTTTTTCTTGATTTAACCATTGTATATGATGTGTTATGAGGTCCCTCTCTCAGTAATTTTCAATCCACTGATCACTCTTGCCTGGATTGACTTGTGTCTAAGTAAAGTACTTAAAGAGTTCACAGTTCCGACCAGTCAACGTCCATGTTCAGGAAGCAATTACAGAAGCCAGACCCTCCACCTTCTGCAACCCACGGAGACCCTGGGTCCATGCTCCCAGAGGGATAGAGAATGGGAAAGCTATCAGAGGAGGGGGTGGGATATGGAGATTGGGTGGTGGGAATTGTGTGGAGTTGTACCCCTCCTACCCTATGGATTTGTTAACTTGTCCTTTCTTAAATAAAAAATAAATTAAAAAAAATTTTAAAAAAAGAGTTCACAGTTGTAGAAATTAACAGTTGTTTAAATGTTATCTCAATCCTTGAGTTGAAGCACAATGGTTGTTAAGCCCTATTATGTTCTTTTCTTTCCCTGTAGGCTATGGGAGCCTAAGGCCTTTGTAACTATAAGTAGATTTTTTAGCTTAGTTACTCACTTCTGACCTAGAGATAAAACAAGGTGGGGGAGAGATAGCACAGTAGTTATGCAAAGAGATTCCCATTTCCTGGGGTTCCAAAGCCCCAGCCCCAATATGGCTACTCTTAATGCAGCCAGAGCCAAGCCAGACAGCACTCCTTGGCTCCATGAGTTTCTAAAAAAAATAAAATAAAATCTTATTTTATTCAGTGGGTTCTGAGGCAATGACTCAATGTGTCTCCCAGTTTATCAGGAGAATAATGTGGAAAGACTCCCACTATATAACCCTACTTGCAAATCACCAGGAGTGTATGTCTTCTCCTGAGTTGCCCCATCAACTCTCTTTCCTTGATTTCAGCACAGGGTCTCCTGGCTGCTGCTCCAGCCTCCACAGGACAGTAGCAGTGGAGACTCACAGTTGCATTTTAGTGAGCCTTAGGGGATCCTTTCCTCCTTTCAGTAGTATTTTTGTTGGTAAAACAGACTGGAGGTGGAGCCTCAACTGGCAGATTTCTGGACTGTTACTAGTTGTCCTGAGTAGATACAGGCTTATAACCCCAGGAATCTCTCCTTAAGTTCTTCTGTGTCCATGAGCCACATGTGTTTGCATTCACCCATGACTTGGTGGGTTCCCATTGTGATCCTAGTCTTGTCTTGTTGTATTTTCAAGTAATCTTCTTTGCTATTCTAATTGACTGAGGTGAGGAGAGGAGGGGAAGAGAGGGGATAGAAGGAGAGGGGAGAGGAGGGGAGCAGAGGGACGTAGCAGCTGCAACTCTGTAGCCCCGCCTCCCCACATTATATATTTTTGTTTCTTAGTGGTAAATTAGTAGACCATATATATGCCAGTTTATTTCTGGACTCTCTTTTATATTGACCTATGTGACTTTTTATGCCAAAACCATAATGTTTTTAATAATATAGTTGTCTAATATAATTTAAATCAAGAAATGTCTTAGTCTTTCTCAAAGCTGCTTCACCAGAGTGATTCTCTGATTCTAAGAATTACACTGAATGTGTACATTGCTTTGAGTAGTATGAACAATTTAGCAACTTAGTACTTTTTTTTTAATATTTTTTATTTTTATTTATTTATTCCCTTTTGTTGCCCTTGTTGTTTTTTATTGTTGTAGTTATTATTGTTGCTGTCGTCGTTGTTGGATAGGACAGAGAGAAATGGAGAGAGGAGGGGAAGACAGAGAGGAGGAGAGAAAGATAGACACCTGCAGACCTGCTTCACCGCCTGTAAAGCGACTCCCCTGCAGATGGGGAGCCGGGGTTCGAACCGGGATCCTTATGCCGGTCCTTGTGCTTTGCGCCACCTGCACTTAACCCGCTGCGCTACAGCCCGACTCCCAACTTAGTACTTCTAATCCATGAGCACAGAATATCTTTCCATTCATGTTTTTGTTGTTGTCCCATCTTTGCTTTATACTTTTAAGTACAGAGAGAGGTATTTTACATTTTTGGTATAAGTGGGATTGTTCTCAATTTATGTTGTTAATTGATTATTAGTATGTAGAAATGCAACTGACTTTATATTTATTTTGTACCATGCAAAAAATATGTAGGAGGCATTATACATTTTTGGTGTAATTGTAAATGGGACTGTGCTCTTAATTTCTGTTGCCAATCATTGATTATTAGTATGTAGAAATCTAACTGATTTTGTATCATGCAGCTTAACTTACTGAATTTATTAGTTTCAAGTGGGGTGTGTGTGTGTGTGTGTTCCATAGTGTTTTCAATAGATAGTATCACAACATTTGCAAACAGATAGTTTTACTCTTCCTTCCTTATTAAGGTGCCTTTTCTTGCCTTGCCTTTATTTATTTTTTCTTTTATGTTTTGGATTTAGTTTAGGACTACCAGTAATATGGCAAATAAGAGTGGTAAGAGTAGGCATCCTTTTACTTTCCTGCTCTTATAGGAAAATATTTGTTTCTGTTTTGGTTTCTTTTCCCCCCACTATTGACTATTATTTTAGCTATAGGCTTCTCATGTATGTCATTTATATGTTGAGATACATTCCGTATTCATTAGATTGAGAGTTTTGTTTTGTTGTTTTTGATAGAGGGTGAGAGAAAAGAAAGGAGACAGAAGCAGAGTGAAAGAGATCATAGCACCAGAGCTTCCTTCAGTGTGGTTGTTGACAGGCCTGAAGCTGGGTTACACACATGACAAAGCAGCACATTATACAAGTGAAATATTTTTCTGGCCTTAAAGATCTACTTTTAATATATTTGAAACTTTTTTTTGTTTTATCGTTGCATTGTAACATAGATTTCCAGTATGTACCACCGAAAATCAAGATGTGTAAATGAGAAAGTGTCTCAGTGAATAGGACACACGCTTTACATTCATTGAGGCTCCCAGTTTGATCCCTGGCATCACATATGATGAAATGGTGCTCTGATCTTTCTCATAAAATAAACAATTTAAAAGAAAGAAAATAAAAATGTGATTCCTCTTTGTATTTACTCATATCCTCCCATAGCCCTATAGCTTCTCCCTTTCTTTCTGACAATCACTAATTGGTCTTATAGCCTAAAAGTTTATTACTGTTTTTATTTAGCTCATCTGTTTGTTTTCTCTATATGCTACATAAGTGAAGTCATATGGTGTTTGTCTTTCTCCATCTGTCTTACTTCATTTAGCATAATACCCTGAGGTCCAACCATACTGTTGCAATGGCAGGATTTCACCTCTCTTTATCACTGAATAATATTTCATTGTATGTATATATAGCACAAGAAACATAACAGTTTTTTAACTCAAAAATTAAGTCATGGTAGATTTTATTTTTTAATTATATATTTTTCATTTAAAAATTTCATTGGTAGTCAGGCGGTAGCACAGCGGGTTAAGCGCAGGTGGCGCTAAGCACAAGGACCAGTGTAAGGATCCTGGTTCGAGCCCCCGGCTCCCCACCTGCAGGGGAATCGCTTCACAAGCGGTGAAACAGGACTGCAGGTGTCTATCTTTCTCTCCTCTTCTTTGTCTTCCCCTCCTCTCTCCATTTCTCTCTGTCCTATCCAACAACGAGATCAACAACAACTACAACAATAAAACAACAAGGGCAACAAAAGGGAATAAATAAATATTAAAAAATATTTTTTTAAAAATTTCATTAATGATTTAATAATGGCTTATAAGATTAAAAAACTATAGGAGTATAAGCCCACCACCATAGTCCTTCCATCCATCCTAGAATGACTATAGTCTTCACAAAGTCTTTTTTTTTAATATTTATTTTATTTATTTATTTTCTTTTTGTTGCCCTTGTTGTTTTATTGTTGTAGTTATTATTGTTGTTGTCGTTGTTGGATAGGACAGAGAGAAATGGAGAGAGGAGGGGAAGACAGAGAGGAGGAGAGAAAGATAGACACCTGCAGACCTGCTTCACCGCTTGTGAAGCGACTCCCCTGCAGATGGGGAGTCGGGGTTCGAACCGGGATCCTTATGCCAGTCCTTGTGCTTTGCGCCACCTGCGCTTAACCCGCTGTGCTACAGCCCGACTCCCTTCACAAAGTCTTAAAGACATTTTGGTTGCATTACCCAGGGCAAGAGGGATGCTCCAGAAATAATGAAGTAGCACTACAGGTATCTTTCTGTCTCTCTATCTCTCTCCCCAATACCTCTCCATTTCTCTGTCTCTACAAAAATAAATGAATGAATAAATAAATACTATAATTAATTTCTCTCTTTTAAATGTAAGGCATAGCTGTGTAGATCCATGATGACTCCTAGTGAAGTATGTGTTTTTGACCTGCTTGTTGGCATAATCAAAGCTTACTTTACCTATAAGACTGAATGTGATTTATTAAGTTTTTGGGCAGTGCCCAGGCCTTATTTAGCATACTCTAAAGCATACTAAACAATTTATGAAGCTAATATTGAGATTTCCCATATGTTCCATATCCACTGTCCCTTATTACTAACATCTTTTATTTGCATGTGCCATAATTAATGAACCAATGTTGATACATTATAATTAGCCAAAAATTATGCTTTATTCATATTTCCTTAGTTTCCTTCTGATTTCCCATTTCTGTTTCAGAATTCCATCCAGCATACCACATTGCATCTAGTTAACATGTATTCATAGATGCCTTGAGCAGTGACAGTCCCTGAAACTATCCCTGCTTATTATCTTAATAACTTTGATGACTGTTGGTAAGATAGTTTGTGAAATATCTCTCAGTGAAGTTTTGTCAGATGTTTTCCTATTAGTAGATTAGCATATGGATTTTGGGAGGGATACCATAGAAGTAAAGTGTAAGGAATCCAGCGGTAGTGCAACGGGTTGCGCAGAGCACAAGGATCAGCATAAGGATCCCAATTCCAGCCCCCGGCTCCCCACCTGCAGGGGAGTAACTTCACAAGCTGTGAAGCAGGTCTGCAGGTGTCTGTCTTTCTCTCCCCCTCTGTCTTCCCCTACTTCCCCTACTTCTCTCTGTCCTATCCAACAACGATGACATCGATAACAACAATAAGTACAACAATAAAACAACAAGGGTAACAAAAGGGAATAAATAAATATTAAAAAAAGAAGTAAAGTATAATTCTCTTTACATTATATCAAGGATACATTCTATCAATGTGATATTAACCCTGATCCCTGGGCTAAGACAGTGTTTCTTAGGCTATTAAAAAAAAAAAAAAACTTTTCATATTGAATTCTTTGGAAGAAAGTTAATATACACAGCTCATGCTTGAGTATTATACCCCCTTATGGACTGAATGTGTAAATAATTTGGATTTTTTAAAAGTGATTTATAGTCTTTTTTTTACTGAAGGTATCTCACATACTTTTGGGGTGCATATAAAACGGTGTAACATTCCTGCTCTGATCATTGGAGCAGTGTTTCCTTTTCATTTGTGTGACTAGGGAAGGTCTGGGTGAGCTGTGTGCATCTGAGGTATGGCAACCTGGAAGGGACAGATTTCTTAAGCCAGGGCCTGCTTGGGAATTTAGAAGAGGATGCAGGTCAGGGAGGGGCTGAGGAGAGTGGGGTGCAGTGGCCCCCACTTTTTGAGTTTCTCAGTTGCTGTAAACTAAATTGTCAGTGATCAGCCACTGTGGTTCTCACTTCCTAATAACTCAAACCTGGGGCCGGTTCATTGACTAAGGAGGAGGCTGTTGTGTCATGCGTCCTTTTGGGTGTCTCTCAGCTGACATATACTTTAGAGCTCAGATAGATGCACTGGCCACAGGGCAGAGGTCTTTATGTTCACGGTGAGAGATTGTGGTGAAGTTTGCAAATTGAAGTTGGATACAGGCAGTGCTGAATCAATACCACTGGGTCGGTTTTAGGATGGGGGTGGGCGTTTTTTTGTTTCCTGATACAGTGCCAAATGGTCAAGCTAATTCACTGGCCTTGGTGCCATTGAAGACTGTGTCTCAAGTGTCCATGTACTCGTCAGAGCTGTCTGCATTCTCTGCATGCCCCAGACCTTCTAAAGGGAACCAAAGAAGTCTCGTTTCCATGCCTGAGCTTGCTCTTGAGCACATTCACCTCCCAGCCCATGGCGTTGTTGCTCTCTGTGGCCTCATCCAGCTCCCACTGCAGCTTCCTGAGGTTGACTTTGATGCTCTGTGACTCCTCCACTGCCTCCTCCAGCTGCCTCTTGAGCTGCTTGACCCTCATGTTGCCCTTCTCGTCCCGTTCCTTGTACTGCTCAGCCATCTTGCACTCATCCTCCACCTGCAGCAGGACCTCTTTCAGCTTCTTGTCCTGCTTCAGTGACTTGGCCACTGCCTGCTTCTCCCTGGCTTCCTGGTCCACCTGCTCCTCCAGCTGAGCAACCTTGGCCTCCAGTGCAACAATGGTGAACTTGACCTGCAGCTTGCTTCAGAGCTGGAGCTCCTTGTTCTGGACCTTCAGCTGCTGCCATGTGCTCTCAGTCTTCTGGCCCATGCTGCACTCTGGAATTTTTCTTTTTTCTTTTTCTATCAGTACAGGCTTCTGGATAATTATTTTATACTTTTTTTTTAAAGATTAAGTCAAATTTTTATTTTCATCAAATCCCATTTCCAAATAACCTAAAAAAAAGATGTATGTATATAAATGTATGTATGTATTTGAAAGGGAGAGAAGGAACTCTGTCACATGCAATGCTAGGGATAGAAACTAAGGGTCTGATGTTTGAGTCCAGCACATGCCATTCACTGTGCCACCTCCTATGATGCTTACTTGGTTTTCTTATTCCTGTTATTACAGCTTTAGCCACTGGGAGCTTTTAAAAATTGGCTCCTATGTCCTTTTGTTATAACCCAGTTTGTAGATTTTTCCTTTTTTCTTTTTTTTTTAAGATTTGTTTATTTGTTTCTAACAGTGGGAAGTGGGGAGCAAGAGCACCATTCTGATATTTGCAGTGTGGAGAGTAAAACCTAAAATGTCATGCCTAAAAGTCCTGTACCACCTCCCAACCCGTTATTGTAGGCTTCTTTAAGCACTTCTACTAGGTTAATTTTTGGTGCAACATATCTATTTACTTGTCAACCCTTTATATTTGGGTTTTGCTTAGAATGTCACTTTTCCATTGCTTTTGTTTTCTTTATAAAATTTGCAGCCATGATAAATTAGGTTGCTTGCTTTATGGATTTTATGTATCATTTAATTATATGAAATAAACTTAATTTATGACTAATAAAAATTATTAAGAGGAAGTTCATAAGTGTGTTTTCACAGTGAATAAATTGTGTTTTTTAACTTTTTTATTAGTAATTTATAAAATTACAAAATGACAGGTACAATTCCACAGTGTTCCCACCACCAGAGTGCTGTGTCCCTATTCCCTCCATTGGAAATTGCAGTGATTCTCCCAAGGTCATAAATACAAGTTGACTATTATTTCTATAACTATTTGTCGATATTTTCCCCCCATTTTTTCCTATGGTCCTGCTTTCTCTTCTGTTTTAAGTCACAGATACACCTATTACTACTTCCAAATGGAGGAATTAAAGAAAGAGCAGATTTACAGGGAAGCAGTGTCAGAAGTATAGGCTGAATTCAGTAATACATATGTGTTCAGTATAATGTGTCTGTGAGGCATGTGGTGACATCAGGTAGATAGTTGAATGTAAGGATTTCAAGTTTATAATATATTCTGAATGATGAAATGTAAATAGCTGTTTTGGAATAGTCAGTATATAACCTGAAACTTTGGTATAAAGCCCAGTTCAATGCACAGTTGAATAAAATACCTCAGTACACTTGTGTACTTCATTGGGGGGAAAAAGTGGTTTGTTGTGATTTAACCTTTATTTTATTTTGTTTTAGCAAGAATTCTGACTTTTCTTTTTCCATGGGTGAAAAGTTAAGGTAAAATACTACTGTTAGTGACTCTCATACCACCAACTTTTACTAGAAATTTTATATTCTACACTAGCTCAAGTTACACTTGCCTACCACCATCTCTCATCTTTCTGCTTTTTTCCAATCTAAACCAAAAAGAAAGGGAATGATTCTGCTTACATTTGCACTGTTTTCCTAGGATTACCCTCTGCTGATTTTTCCAGTCTGTGTGGTAATTCTCTCTTGAATTCTTCTCCTCTGCTATTTCCTATTCTTTGAAGGCTGGAGTTGTTATAAAAGCTCATTGGCATCAGACACAGTAGATCCAAAAGATTATTCATTAACTTTTCTCTAAGACCCACAGCCTTTTCTAAGCCTTATTCTATTTTTAGAATACATTTGAACAGGGGCTGAGCATTGATGCACCTGGTTGAGTACATGTTACCATGTGCAAGGACCTGGGTTTGAGCCCCCTCTTCCCACCTGAAGGGGGAAAAGCTTCATAAGCAGTGAGGGAGGTCTGCAGGTGTCTGTCTCTCTCCACCTCCCTCTCCCCATTTCAACTTCTCTCTGCCCTATCAAATAAAATAGAAAGGGGAAGTGGGGGGAGGGGGCAGAGAGCTGCTGGAAGCAGTGGATTTGTAGTGTCAGTTCCGAGCCCCAACAATAACCCTGATAGAAAAAAAAAATATATATATATATATACATTTGAACTGTTTGTGTAACTTTTACACATTGCTTATATGTGATATTTAGTTTGAAATTTATTTCCCCATAGAAACAATATTATAAATAACTCCAACATCTTTTTAAACTATCATGTGGTATTTCATTTGTAATTTTTAAATAAATAACTATATCCTTGTTTCTTACCATAATTAGGTTGCTTGCTTTATGGATTTTATATATCATTTAATTATATGAAATAAACTATTGATTTATGTCTAATAAAAATTACTGAGAGGAAGTTCATAAATGTGTTTTCACAGTGAATAAATTCTGTATTTTAACTCTTTATTAGTAATTTATAAAATTACAAAATATTTCTTTTCTTTTTTTTTAAATTTTATTTTCTCTTTTGTTGCCCTTGTTGTTTTATTGTTGTTATTGATGTCATCATTGTTGGATGGGGCAGAGAGAAATGGAGAGAGGAGGGGAAGACAGAGAGGGGGAGAGAAAGACACCTGCAGACCTGCTTCACCACCTATGAAGCAACTCCCCTGCAGGTGGGGAGGTAGGGGCTGGAACCAGAATCTTTACAGCCGTCCATGTGCTTTGCGCCACATGCCCTTAATCTGCTGCGCTACCGCTGGACTCCCTACAAAATATTTCTTACCATAACCCTTCCCTCATGGGTTGTTCTAGTGTTTCTAGCAGAGACAGGGATCATATACCTATGGGACCCCCAATAATTTATTTGACTTATTACACTAGCAGCATAAGATCATAAACTACAAACTAGAAGGGACTCTAGGGGAAAAATAGTCCAGAGTACTTATTTTTGAGGTAGAAAACTGACAGCTAGCATTTATAAGTGATTTCTCCATAGTGATACCTTTTTATTTTTTGAAGGGGCAGTGGGTACCAAGGACCAAATCCAAGGCCTCAAATATGTGAAGTAGATTCTGTACCACTGAGGTACATACATTCCCAGCCTCCTTCGTGGATTTTTTTGTTTTATTTCACATCATTGAAATTTGTATTTGTTGATCCTTTTGTTTATAGAATTCCAGCTAGACCTCCCACTATCCATCAAGATGTCTTGTAAGAAAGAAAAAAAAAAACGGTAGTCGGGCGGTACAGAGAGAGAAATAGACACCGGGGCCGAGAGTGGCACAGTGGGTTAAGCTCACATAGTGTGAAGCTCAAGGACCCAAGCAAGGATCCTGGTTTGAGTCCCCAACTCCCCACCAGCAGAGGGGGTCTCTGGTACCACGGTAAATATTGAGTGCCTAATAAATTCTAGATACTAGAAATACAGAAATGAATGAGGTGCTATAGGGTGACAGACAACACATGAGAGACTCAAATTTAGTATTACTAGACTCTCTTTGAAAGAAAACTGCCCAATGTACACACAGATTAGGCTACTTAATTCTAGTAACCTTCCAAAGATTATTTTTTATAGCATTCTCTGCATCACTACAGTGAAACTTTCATATAGAGAAAATGCTTTTTTGTAGTGTAAAGTTGTCTAGTTGTATAATTTCAACTTATCCTATGTTTTTTAAATTTTTACTTATTTATTATTTATTCCCTTTTGTTGCCCTTGTTTTATTGTTGTGGTTATTATTGTTTTTATTGATGTCATCATTGTTGGATAGGACAGAGAGAAATGGAGAGAGGAGGGGAAGACAGAAAGGGGGAGAGAAAGATAGACACCTGCAGACCTGCTTCACCACTTGTGAAGCGACCCCCCTGCAGGTGGGAAGCAGAGGGCTCAAAGTGAGATTCTTCCGCCGGTCCTTGCACTTCATGCCATGTGTGCTTAACCCGCTGCGCTACCGCCCAACTCCCTATCCCATGTTTTTATACATGACTGATCTACTCAAGGTTATTCAGAACTTGATTACCCCTATTTCTGAGGTATCCATGTCTATTTACAGGAAAACAGCAGAGATAGAGTATATGAGCCTTGGAGTTAACTCTAAATACCTAAAAAATTATGTGTAACTTAGATCTGTTTACTCATCTATAAAGTATAATATATCGGGGTTTGGGCAGTGGCGCAGCGGGTTAAGCACACATGGCATGAAGTGCAAGGACCGGCGGAAGAATCTCAGTTTGAGCCCTCTGCTTCCCACCTGCAGAGGGGTTGTTTCACAAGCGGGGAAGCAGGTCTGCAGGTGTCTGTCTTTCTCTCCCCCTCTCTGTCTTCCCCTCCTCTCTCCATTTCTCTCTGTCCTATCCAACAACGACAGCAGTAATAACAATGATAAACAACAAGGGCAACAAAGTGGGAAAAATAGCCTCCAGGAGCAGTGGATTCGTAGTGCGGGCACCAAGTCCCAGTGATAACCCTAGAGGCAGAAAAAAAGTAAGTAAATAAATAAAATACAAAAAAATAAAGTATAATATATCTAATAATAATAATAATAATAATAATGTCTACCTCCCGAACATGCCATGATGAGTAAGTGCAATAATATATACAAATTGTTTGGTATTATAATAAACACTAAATACATATCAACTGTTGTATTCATTAAAGAAATTATGAGATAGGGGGCAGGTGGTGGCACACCTAGTAGAGCACACATGTTACCAAGCACAAGGACACAGGTTCAAGACCCTGGCTCCCACCTGCAGGGTGTGGGGTAACTTCACAAGCACTGAATCAGTGCTGCAGGCCTCTCTCTCTCTCTCTCCTCATCTACTTCCCCCGTTCCTCTCAGTTTCTCTCTTGTCTCTGTCAACTGAAGAAAGGGGGGGAAAAAAGGCCTTGGTAGTGGTGGATTCATCAAGCCCCAGTGTTAAACCTGGTCACAGTTTTTAAAAAGCAGTAGAGATAGTAGTACTTACTGAGATTTAGAGGGTGGTGGTGGCTTACCTGGTAGAGCACACACATTACCTTGCATGGGGACCTGGATTTAAGCCCTTCGTCCTCACCTCAAGGGGAAGCTTCATAAGCAATACAACAGTGTCTCTCCTTTACTCTTCCTCTATCTTTGCACCCCTCCCCCCACTCACCCTCTTTAGGGGGAAAAATAAAAACCACGGAAATAGTGGAATACTGAAGGCACCAGTGATAGCCCTGGTGGAAAAGTAAAAAAAAAAAAGAGAGACATCTGCCCAACATCAATAAAAATAAATAAATAAATAAACCAATAAGACTACGTAAAGCTTCTGCACACCAAATGAAGCTATATGATTTCTTTACAAATGTTTGCTATCGGGAGTTGGGCAGTAGTGCAGCGGGTAAGCGCAGGTGGTGCAGTTTGAGCCCCCGGTTCCCCACCAGCAGTGGGATCACTTCACAGGTGGTGAAGCAGTTCTGCAGGTGTCTATCTTTCTCTCCCCCTCTTTGTCTTCCCCTCCTCACTCCATTTCTCTCTGTGCTAACAACATCAATAACAACAACAATAATAACTACAACAACAATAAAAAACAAGGGCAACAAAAGGGAAAATAAGTAAATATTAAAAAATAAATGAATGTTTGCTATCAATATAAGACAAATTATATTATGAGATTTTATATGTTGTTTTTAGTTGAAGGACATGATACATTACTATAGAATAGAAAGATGTGAAGTTATGGAAAGAGACCTGAGTCACTCAAGTTTATAGAAATGAGGCTCTAAGGTATAAGGTGGCCTAGGATAATGAAAAGACAGAAAAACCTGTGGTATAAAGTCAACTTTTACCAAAAATATGTACATAAAAATGCTATTGTGACTCTGAAATTTAGGTGATCCTGCATAAATAATTTTTCTATAAATTACTAAAAGCCAGTAAAGGTCATACAAACAAGAATAAGCACAGAAGTGCTTTTGCATTGAGAATAACAACAAAGATGAGTTTTTATGAACTATATTTGTAGAATTCCTACCTTTTTAGGAATATCAAGGGTAAGATACTTTTGAATAGATGATATACCTTAGTGAAGTTCAGCCTACAATCATTTATCAGACTTATACTAAGTGACTTTTCTGTACCAGGCACTCTTAAATCAGTATTTCACTCATTTGTCCATGTATCTGTCATTCCATACACACTTCAGTGAGTGTTGCTACATTCTAGGTACCTTAGAATACAGATGACTACTCCAGTCATTTAAGTTGCTGACATATAGAGAAATATGAGATAAGTGCTCTTTGAGAAAGTTAATTGGAAACACAGATAAGTTATAATTGCTTGAGGGAGCCAAAAAGGTTGTCATAGAGCCATGTTAGCAAAAAACTTAGTGCTTTGAGAGAATGTTAAATAGTTAAGTTTAACTGGAGCAGAAGTCATAAGGGGTAATAGAATAATTCTTGGAAATGAGAAGTAAAGGTTAAGGCTGTATCTTCCCCCCCCCCCCAGGGTTATTGCTGGGCTCAGTGCCTGCACCATGAATCCACCGCTCCTGAAGGCCATTATTTCCCCCTTTTTGTTGCCCTTGTTGTTGTAGCCTCATTGTGGTTATTATTATTGCCATTGTTGATGTTTTTCGTTGTTGGATAGGACAGAGAGAAATGGAGAGAGGAGGGGAAGACAGAGAGGGGGAGAGGAAGATAGACACCTGCAGACCTGCTTCACCGCCTGTGAAGCGACTCCCCTGCAGGTGGGGAGCCAAGGAGCTCAAACGGGGATCCTTACGCTGGTCCCTGCACTTTGCACCACATGCGCTTAACCCACTGCGCCACCGCCCGACCCCCGAGGCTGTATCTTGATGGATATGGTTGTAAACTGCTCAAGAAACATTTTATCTTCATTACACTCCCTCCATAGCATGTATTCCGTTAATGTGTAGTGAATGGAAGGCCTTTTCTTCTGTGGTAAGGAATTTGAGTTTATTCTGAAAACTTTTACCTCTCAGCATTTAGGGTATTAATCATTTGGTCTTTGGGTATAAGACTATGACAGAACAGATGTAAAAGTACTATATAAACAAAGTATAACATTCATAAATTTTACTTGACAATTGCAAGAAAAACATTATATTTATCTTATTTATTTTAATGCCACCAGGGTTATTGCTGGGACTCAGTGCTGCCACTACAAATCCACTGCTACCCACAAACATTTTTTCCAGTTTTTTTTAATTTTATTTGCCAGTACAGAAAGAAATAGCAAGGGGAGGGGAGACAGAGAGAAAAAAAAAGATACCTGCAGACTTACTTCATCACCATGTGTGAAGCTTCCCCCCTGCAAGTGGAGAGCAGGGGTTCGAACCCAGGTACTTGTGTATGGTGATATGTGCACTTAACCTGGTGTGCCACTGCCCAGCCTCCAAAAAGTATATTTTTAAAATATTTATTTATTCATTCCCTTTGTTGCTCTTATTGTTTTATTGTTGTAGTTATTGTTGTTGTTGATGTTGTCATTGTTGGATAGGACAGAGAGAAATGGAGAGAAAGAAGTGAAGAGAGGAAGGGAAGGCAGAGAGGGAGAGAGAAAGAGAGACACCTGCAGACCTGCTTCACCATTTGTGAAGCGACTCCCCTGCAGGTGGGGAGCCGGGGCCTCGAACCAGTATCCTTACGCAGGTCCTTGTGCTTCGTGCCAGGTGCACTTAATCCACTGCACTACCGCCCAACTCCCTCTTTTTCTTTTTAGATTAATTTAATTTAATTTATTTATTATTGGATAGAGACAGAGAAATCGGGAGGGGGGATAGAAAGGGAAAGAGACACCTGCAGCCCTGCTTCCCCCTGCAGGTGGGGACCAGGACAAATATTTTTAACTGGTAAGAAAATGCCTAATTTTTTTATGTGTATCCATCATCTAGTATATGGTTCCTATTAGTTTTTAACTTTTTTTCTTGCCAGCTTTATCAGTGAGTCTTGGTTACTTATACAAGAAATCAATTGTGCCCTGTGGCTTTTACTTTTATCTCCTTCCCTCCTTGCCTGCCTCATTCCTTCCCTCCCTCCCTCCCTCCTTCCCTTCCTTCCTACCTTACATTTTTGAATAGAGAGAAATTGAGAGGGAAGGAGGAGATAGAAAGGGAGAAAGAGAAGCACCACAGATGAAGCATCCCCTGCAGATAGGTGTTTGAACGTGTCCTTGTGTATGGTGAGATGCACTCTACAGGATCCACCACTGTCTGGCCCCAGTTTTTTAACATCTTTACTGGGGTAATTATAATCTTAAAATTCACCCGCTTAATGTCTACAAGTCATTGTATTTCCACTATTTTTTTTTAAATATGTATGTACTTATTTTCATGAGAGGCAGAGAGTAGGGACAAGAACACTACTCAGCTCTGGCATATGGTGATGTGGAAGATTCAGCTGTTGCCTTTGGAGCCTCAGGTGTGCAAGTTCTAAACTCCAACACTGAAATATCTCCCCAGCTCTGAAGGGCTTGTTTTCACTTGATGTTGTCTCTTCCCTTGATTTGTTGTTGTTTATACCACATATAGTGAGATAATCTGGTATCTGTCTTCTTTCTGACTTAGTTCACTTTGCATAACCCCCTTCAGCTTCATTCATGCTGTAAAAGGCAAGATTTCGTTTTTCCTTGCAACTGAGCAGTAATCTGTATGTGTGTGTGTTTGTACACACAACTTCTTTTAGTTTGGCCTTCAGTTTGTTTACATATATTGCACCTTGATTTGCAGGGGAATAAAATCTCATTAAATTCTGGAAAGCATCAATATCAAACTCATCAACATTACTACTATTAAAGTTCATGAGCATAAATTGTTCCAGTCTTCTTTACTATAACATTCTCACAATGCCTGATGCGGAGTAAGTAGAAAGTTATGTAATGTGGTCCGGGAGTTGGCACAGTTGGATAAAGCACAAGACTCTCAAGTGTGAGGTTCTGAGTTCAATCCCTGGCAGCACATATACCTGAGTTATGTCTAGTTCTTTCTCTCTTTCATCCTATCTTTATCATGAATAAATAAAATCTTTAAAAAAGAAAAAAGAAAGTTATGTAATTTTAAATGAATGAATAAAGCAGTCTTTATCAGATGATTTTAAACTTTCCTTTAGCCTTTAATCATTATAGCCCCTTCAACTGCTAGACACTGATATCAATACTTGGGATTATACCACACTCATCACTTTATTCTTAATACTTAGAATATCGTTATTCATACAAATGAACTGATGAAATTAACAAAATAGATGGTCACATTTTCTTTAATACTTCTAGTAACAGAGAACTTTATCTTATAAGGTAATCATATAAAGCTCAATATTCATTCAGTCTAACATTTCAAATGGTAGTAACAATAGTGACCCTGCAGTGTCTGAGTGAAATATTAGTGAGATTAATCCAGGGCCTCCTTACAACTTTAAAACTCCTATTCATGGGAGTCGGGCTGTAGTACAGCGGGCTAAGCGCAGGTGGCGCAAAGCACAAAGACCGGCATAAGGATCCCGGTTCGAACGCCGGCTCCCCACCTGCAGGGGAGTCGCTTCACAGGTGGTGAAGCAGGTCTGCAGGTGTCTGTCTTTCTCTCCTCCTCTCTGTCTTCCCCTCCCTCTCTCCATTTCTCTCTGTCCTATCCAACAACAACAACAACAATAATAACTACAACAATAAAACAACAAGGGCAACAAAAGGGGAAAAATAAATAAAATATATATATATATATATATATATATATATATATATATATATATATATATATATATATATAAAAACTCCTATTCATTTACTAGTACCCTAGGGTTAATTAAGGGGAAATCCAAAGATTATGTAAAAACAGCTTAGAGTAAATTTTTTTAAAAATCTAGTCTTTATGGCATTGATCATAAGGTAAAAAACAGAGTAGGCCAGTTAGTTATCTGCTGTCACAGAAACTTAACATACTTTAGTGTATTATGGCAGTGAGATTCAGTCAAGAAGTGCATCTTCAGAGGACATAATAGGAGTTGTATTGTTGTGTGGAAAACTGAGAAATGTTATGCATGTACAAACTACCATATTTACTGTCAACTGTAAAACATTAATCCCCCAATAAAGAAATAAAAAATAAATAAATAAAAAGAAGTGCATCTAGGAGGCCCGGGTGATAATGCAGCGGGTTAAGTGCACATGGCACAAAGCTCAAGGACTGGCTCGAGGATCCCAGTTTGAGCCCACCTGCGGGGGGGTGGGGTCATTTCACAGGTGGTGAAGCAGGTCTATAGATGTTTATCTTTCTCTCCCTCTATCTTCCCCTCTTCCCCTCTTCTCTCGATTTCTCTCTGTCCTGTCCAATAACAACAACAGAAGTAACAGCAATGACAATAACAATAGTGGCAACAAAATGGAAAAAATGGCCTCCAAGAGCAGTGGATGCATAGTGCGGGCACTGAATCCCATCAATAACCCCAGAGGCAAAAAAAAAAAACAAAAAAAAGTGCATCTAGACCTAGGACTAAGATGATTATTCATAATTAGTGAATGCTTTTTAAAATTGATTTAACATTTGGTTTACAATATTAGAAGATTTTAGGAGTATAGCTTCACATCTGTAGGTCCCTACCTACAGATGTGAAGTGTGTGTGTGTATGTGTGTGTGTGTACACCAACCACCAAAGTCCCAGCGCCATTACACCTTCTCCTTATCCCTACTACGTCCCCTTTGTTTTTCCTCTGACAACCACCATAGTTTTTAGAGTTTTAAGTAAATTTGTTGTTACTACTTTTAGCAAGTTTGTTTTAGCCACTTATAGTCCACATGTGGGCGAAACCATCCAGTAGTTGTCTTCCACTTAGTGTAATTTCATTGGTTTCCATCTATCTTATCCCCAGAGGCCCAGTTTTTAACTTTGTAGTGGCAGAGTATCATTTCATTTATTCCTCACTATAAGGAAAAGAGATATTTACCACTTTTTTTTTCCTTTTTAAAATATTTATTTATTTATTCCCTTTTGTTGCCCTTGTTTTATTGTTGTTGTTATTGATGTCATCATTGTTGGATAGAACAGAGAAAAATAGAGAGAGGAGGCAAAAATAGAGAGGGGGAGAGAAAGATAGACACCTGCAGACCTGCTTCACCACCTATGAAAAGACTCCCTTGCAGGTGGGGAGCCAGGGGCTTGAACCGGGATTCTTGTGCCAGTCTGCGCTTTGCGCCACGTGCACTTAACCCACTGCGCTACTACCTGACTCCTGACATTTACCACTGTTATCTCACTTAACAGATGAGAAAACTAGATTATATAGAAGTCATGTAAATTGTTTTAAGATCATACAACTATTAATAAGGTTTAACATGAATCCAGGCAGTTTGTGCACTTTCAGCCATTATGTGTGGCAAAATAATAGATTACATTTTAATTGCCAAATCTAGTGACTATTCTGTTTCATGATGAAAAGGAACTAAGGTTCCCTTAGTTTTCATTAAAGGAGTTCAATTTACTAATCACCTGACCTTGAGATGGGGATTTCATGCTGGATTGTTTAGGTGGGCCAATGCAGCCACAAGGGTCCTTCTATATAAAAGAGAGAGGCAGCACTGTTCTTGCTTATGTTAGCCTTGAGACCTAGTTTTGTAACTAGTACACAGTTAGGCTTTAAGATAATGTTTGATAGGGCTAGTAGTCATGCACTCTGTGGAGTGCACACATTACCATGCACATGGCGCTGGGTTTGAGCTCTAGATACATACTAGTAGTAAGGAAGCTTCAAGCATAGAGGAATGGTTTTGCAAATCAACCCCTCTATCACTCTTTCTCTCTCTCTCTCCCTCTCTCCCTCTCTCTCCTATCACAAAGAAAAAAAATTAAATGGCCACTGGGAGTGATGGATTCATTGTGTAGTCACCAAACCCTAGCAATAACTCAGGTGGCAATTTAAAAAAATCTAGTAAATCTATATAGACCAAGAGTCAAAACTTCTTTTTTTGTCTCTAAGTTTTAGGACTACACTATGAATTTCACAAAATATATATAAACATATATGATGAGCTGTATGTTTTTGATATATATGTATATAAGCTTTTTTATAGAGATAGAAAAAAATTGAGAGGGAATTGGGATACAGAGGAGAATAGAGAGACACCTGCAGTACTGCTTCACCATTCGTGAAGCTTCTCCCATCCCTGCAGGTGGAGACCAGGGAATTGAACCCAGGTCCTCCTGTATGGTAATGTGTGTGGTCTATGCAGTGTACCACCACCTGGCTCATATATTTTGTACATTATTTATTTTTTATGAAAGATATACAGAAGGGGGAGGGAGGGGGAAACAGCACTGCTCAGCTCTGGCTTATAGTGATACTGGGACTTGAACCTGGAACCTCAGAGCTTCAGGCATGAAAGTATTTTGCATAACCACTATGCTATCTCCCCACCGCAGCCCATATATTTTAATCTTTTAGCTGACTCTCTTTCTGTTCATTTTCTAGGACTCAAAAAGTTTTCATGCCTGCAAAAACATTCTACAGCCCTTTTTTTCATTAGCATTTTGGTATTTAGAGTCTCTACAAGCACCAGAGAGGAACTCTTGCATGTAAATGTGAAATAAACAGAAGATTTCATCTAGGCTTTTTGTTTTTCTTTTTAATTAATTAAGGAATTCTAGATAGAGACAGAAATTGAGAAGGAAGGAGGAAACAGGGAGGGAGAGACCGACTGACCTGCAGCCCTGCTTTACCACTCATGAAGCTTCTGCCTGCAGATGAGGATCAGGGGCTTGATTCCACATCCTTGCACACTGTGATGTTTGTGCTCTACCAGGTGTGCCACTGCCAAGCCCCCTTTTTGTTTTTCTACAGGCCTTTCAATGAGCAACTTTGATTCTTTTAATTCACAGAAATTTTTTTTCTCTTACGTCTACACCCTCCGAGCGCTAGTCAACTAAGGCCAGAGTAGAATAAATTTAGCTCAGATCATGATTTTTTATATAAACAGATTTACATTTAGTTTAACAATGAAGATATCATAATGTCGATGCAATAAGACTATAATAACTAACACTCAGGGGTCCCAGGTTCAGTCCCCTACACCATCATAAGCCAGAGCTTAGCAGTGCTCTGGCAGAAAAAACAATTTAAATAAATTTATGACACAAGTGGTATAAATTCATAAATGCATAACTTAAACTTTAGATAGTCTAAAGGTGTTCAGGGAATTTTCTTAAGGATGAGTATACATGAAGTAGAACATTTTACTTAGAGGGTTTTTTCCCTGCTTTTAAGGTTAAAGCAACAAAGGAAAAGCTATGTTAGAACAATGGACACAAGAAGATGCTGGCCAGTTGATATGATGGCACATTAATGTTGTGATTTTGATTCAGAAAAGTTGCTGACACTAGGGATTTTTCCCCCCTGTGGAGAACTGCTTTCTCTGATCTAGTGGATGATGTGAATGCACTTAGAACACTGAGTGAAGACTTAATGAGAATTTCTTCTGTTTGATTGGTGTTTTTATAGAATCAGGTTACTGTAGAATGTGGAAAAATGATTTTGCTCCAGTTTCTAAACAAAATGAAAAGCATTGCCCTAATTGAATTTGTTTGTACATTCTTGCTGCTCCACATAGGTCAAATTCCAAGATGGAACAAAAGAATAAAGCTGGAGGGTAGTATGGAGCCTTGACAAATATACTGTAAATATAATAAATGGCATTCTTACTAGGGCATGGAACCTTTAAATAAAGAATGCTATGTGGGATGTGCATTCGTCTCCATATTTGTTGGAAATGAAATGTCTGCATTTAGAAAAGATGAGGATTGAAATCATCTGAAAATTAGTCTTTTGACTACTGTAGGAATTTGGTTATAGTTTATATGACTTTTATGCATAGGCATCTTTTCTATAGCTCACTTAAGGTTAGATCTCTTATAGATATTGGAATAAGGGAACCATCGACCGTTGTAATTGAAACTCTAATCTTGCACAGGTACAGTACTGCTGAGTGACCACTTGAGCCCACTTCCTTTGCCTGTCGACATTTCTTCTCTTTCTTTTGCCCTTTCTTTCTCTCTCCCCCCCCCTCCCATTCTCTTGTTCTTTCTTATTAGAGCTTCACAGCACCAGGTTGACAATTTTCACGTAGAGATAAGAAAAGGGAAAAACCAGGGCACCAAGATACTAAACTTCCTCCAGCATCATAGTAATTTCATGTGGTGCACAAGGGACTTGAACTTGGATTGCTATGCATGGCAAAGCAGGCATCCTCCCAGGTTAACTATTTTGTCATTCCACTCTCCCCCCCACACTTTTTTTTTTAACTTAGAGAAAGTATGTAGCACTGCTCCACCATCCATGGAGCTTCTGCAGTGCCATCATGTGGTGCCAGGGTTCAAAACCCAGGACCTGATACATAGTAGTGATGTATGCACAGTACCAAATCAGTTATCTCCTGACTCATAATAACTTTTTCTCAGTAATTATATCAAATGCTAATCTAAGCAGTATATATTAACACAATTGAGAATGATATCAATATATTTTGATGACTTAATATCAGTACACAGTGTCAAAAAGTGACCAGAAAAAATTTTTTTCCTCTTGAAAAAAGATTTCAGGGTAATTTTTTAGTGCTTTGAAATAAATTCAAGTACTGTTTTAAAAGCAGTAAACATTTGATCACTCACAATTGTGGTTGATGAAAACTAGCTATATATGGGGCTCAGAAATTACTCACCTGGTAAAATATGTACTTTACCGTGCATGAGGACAAGCCTCCCTAGGGAAACTTTCATGAGTGGTGGAGCAGCGCTGTGTTATCTCTCTTCTTTTTTTATCTGTTTCTCTTCAGCTCTGTCTCTCCCTATCAGTCTCAAAAAATAATAAAATAAGCTACCAAGAGCAGAGGAATCATGTAGGTGCAGAACCCCAGTGATAACCCTGATGACAAAACAAGGAATAAAATAACAACTAGCTATGTGTATGCTTTCCTTTGAAGCACAGTTTACTGTTTCATTTCTCTTTCCCTTTGTTGATGAAAGATATGAAAAAGGAGTAGTGTGATTTCAGAAATCATTTACATGTTGCCCTTTATACTTTTCAGATCAGTAACTCCCCGGTAGTCATGATTAGCCTATGATATTCATTTGACAACATGAGTATCTTTCTAATGTCCATACTGTTTCTACAGACAGCTCTTTAAGGACTGTAGAATTTTTTCCCCCAGTTGAAATGAGGCACTATCTCAGTCCTGAATAGATTGCTTATTTATTGGTATACAAGACAACTTTTCAAGAAGTGTTATGTCCCATAGAGTAGTAGGTGTTTACTGTTTTCAAAATGTTATGTTTTATATATGTTAGACTTGGAGGGGATGTCAGGATCGAACTAAAGGCCTCATACATGTGAGGTATGTGCTATATCTACCACTAAACTACTTTTTTTTTTTAATTTTGAGTTCTAGATTTTTTTTTTTTATAAAAAGGAAACATTGACAAAACCATAGGATAAGACGGGGTACAACTAGGGAGTCGGGTGGTAGCACAGCAGGTTAAGCAAAAGTGGCGCAAAGCGCAAGCACTGGCTTAAAGACCCCAGTTCAAGCCCCCGGCTCCCCACCTGCAACAAGGGGAGTCACTTCACAAGTGGTGAAGCAGGTCTGCAGATGTCTGCCTTTCTCTTCCCCTCTCTGTCTTCCCCTCCTCTCTTCATTTCTCTCTGTCCTATCCAAAAATGTTGACATCGATAACAATAATAATAATTACAACAATTAAACAAGGGCAACAAAAGGGAACAAAAAAAATATTTAAAAAAAGAGGGGTACAACTCCACACAATTGCCACCACCAGAACTCTGTATCCCATCCCCTCCCCTGATAGCTTTCCTATTCTTTAACCCTCTGGGAGTATGAACCCAAGGTCATTGTGGGATGCAGAAGGTGGAACGTCTGGCTTCTGTAATTGCTTCCCCACTGAACATGGGCGTTGACAGGTTGATCTATCCACCCAGCCTACCTCTGTCTTTCCCTAGTGGGGTGGGGCTCTGGGAAAGCTGAGCTCCAGGACACATTGGTGGGGTTGTCTGTCCAGGGAAGTCTGGTTGGCATCATGCTAGCATCTGGAACCTGGTGGTTGAAAATAGAGTTAACATACAAAGCCAAACAAATTGTTGACCAATCATGAACCTAAAGGCTGGAATAGTGCAGATGAAGAGTTGGGGGGGGGGGGGTCCTCCATTTTGTAGATAGCTAGTAGGCATATATTAGTTATATTCCAAAGGGCCTGTGGCTATACTAGTTTTTTTTTTTCCCCCTAAGCCTAAAATCTGGTATGAAGGTGGATCCAATTTATTGTCACGGGAGATGATGTCATGGCTGGAAAAAGACCAGAAAGCTGGATCAGGGAAGAGAGTAGCTCCCTAATTTGGGAAAGGTGTATAAATATTGTTGACTGTAAACCCCATCGATTGATATGATCTGGGGCCCATATTCAGCTTAGCAGCCTATGTGACCTCTGCATCCCTGTAGATCTGAGCTCATATTCTGTGGTCATGAGTAGGAACATTCCAAGCTGCCCCAATATCAGAGGACCCATCTTCCTCAGGTGTAGCATAGAGTATGTTGTCCAGCCTCCCTTCAGGGGATGGAACATTATCTACCGTTGTTGATCCAAGTTGAGGGCAACATCCTATGGGGGAGCCCACAAAGAGGTCTGTTTGTTGTTCCTGATGGAGATGACCAGTAACAATGGAGAGAGGGGTTTTTTTGAGGTCTAGGCCCATCATGTCTGTTTGGGAATCTCAGGACTCCGTGACTAGGGCCCCAGCTGATGGGGTGGCCTGATAGTGACTAAAGTCATCGTTCAAATGTGTCAGTCTCTTGCCCTTATTCAGCTTTTGCAGTCCTGGCTTTGATAGGGTTAGCTTTGGAGTGAGTGAGAGAACTGTAATAGGAAGTAGGTGAGGAGGGTATCTAAGTCTAAGTATTTCATTATGAACTTCATACTGTCTCACTGCAGACTATTGTGTTTTGCTTTCAGGTATATATTTTGCCTTAACTTATAAATACATGTGAACATATTCTCTAGCTCACAGGACTTGGTCTATATCTAGGTTTTGGGACTTTGTTAGAAAGTGAACCACCTGGAATGGAATTAAAGAATCCTATGAAAGGAAAGATCTCACCAGAGTAATGAGGATGAAGGGTTGACATTCCACACCTGATGGCTCTGGACACATTCCGAAGTGAAGCATGCTGAGGTGGTACTCATTGAGTTGATTAGGTTGGGATCAGCGGATGCAATATCATTTTGTATGAATTTGCTGGGCTAGCTTCGTGGGCAAGAGAGAGATGATCCAGGAACCAAGCTCGACCGATTTGTAGCAATACAAATCTTTATTCAGGTGGACGTCCCAGAGTCGGGTGTGAGCACAGCAGGTTAAGCTACATGGCGCCAAACCCCAATGGCCGCCTCCCACTCTGCACACCAGCCCTTCTCCAGGTCGGGACCTGGGGGAGAAAAGAGAGAGTGAAACCAGGAACAGAAGTGGGGTTTATGGGATAAAACCGGAAGTGGCAAGTCGGGAATGGAGATGGCTAAGAAAGGGGGTGGAGAAAAGAAAAAGTAACGCTGGGAACTTCCTTAGCTGGCATTGCTATGGTTTTAGCTGGCAGGAATTAGCAATACCCTGAGGGGATAATGTGGTGGGGAGACCTTTAGTCATTTATAAGACAAAGCAGAAGATTGGTATGTAGATAAAGGAATGGGCCATACTAGCATAGGATGGTTTGTGGGCCCTGCCTAACTCAACCACATCTGCACAATTTCCCAACATGAATTGAGAGAAGCATGCAGGAAGGTGAGCCCCACCCTAGAGGTTCCAGGACTGGGGGAAATATAGGCTCTATAGAGGAAGCGGGAGATTCCTGCTGTCTTAGGGTTTAAGAAGACAATAGATAGTTACTGCTATAATCACATTATTTGGCAATTGGGTTAACTTTGAAATATCCCTTTGTTTGGATTTGCTGTATCATACACAACATCACCATAATTTATGTCCTTTGACATTATTTGTATATAGCTGTGCAACTGGTTGCTTCTGTTCTCCCTGGTCTAAACTTTTAAGAGAGTCAGCCTGTCAAAGACTCAGCCTGTGTATTAAAAAGACTCAGTCTATGCTTTAAAAAGTTTGAGACATTCTATCAATTTTTCCCCTCTCATATTAATTAAATAATGATTTATACTAAACTATGTTCTTACCTACACATATTAGATTTTTTAAATGAATTTAAATATTCCCATTTTATTTTTTTTCTGCCTAAGATGTTTGTGATTTTTTTAAGCCCTAAATCTTTTCAGATATATTCCTAAGCTCCTTAAAGAAATCTAAATAAAGGAGTACTGGAAAAAGTAATGCATGGGTATCTCTATAAGTGAATGCCTGGGCTCAGGAAGCCTCATTGTTCTTTAACTGTGGTTGCTGGCACAGATGGAGAGCGGAGACTACTGCCTGTTAAAGCTGCTGCTGAGAAGGGTCTCTGGCTGCTCTTCACAGGTTAATACTAGGAAACTTTGATTTGCCAGAGGAGTCTGGGAGAAGAGCAGATGGCCACAAGAAGGACCCTGCAGCTAACTCAGCTGCTTAGAGAAGCTTAGGGTGACCTCTCTGTTGCAAACAAACCAAGTAGCTCTCAGGGTAATGGGGCAGCATCGTTTGTATTCCCGAATAACAATACTTCTCCATGCTTCACAATCTCTCACACCCTCACCCAGTGTGTGAGCGCCATCTGCTTCTTGTGAACTTTTACAGGCTCTGGTTTGGCCATTGGGACTGTTACTAAATGATATCTCTGTTAGATAAGTTCCTTAGAAATTGTTTTCACATGAATCTAATGGGCATATGAGTATTATGTCAATTACAGTTAAGAAACTGAGCAAAGAAATCCTGAGAGATACTGGAATAAGAACTTAAACATCCTGATTTCTTAGTCTTTATGTCATTTAGACATCAGTTACCCAGCATCAAAAAAAACCTCTGGAAAGGAAATTAGTTATTTTAGTTGTCACTCTCACTGTGTGGCTACTATTTTTGCTAGGTGATAGTAAGAAGAAAGAGTGACTGCTGGTATACTGTGGTAGCCTTGTGGGAGATAGGACTAAAATAGGATGGTCTAGTTTATACTATGAGATTTCACCACAACCAATTTACTCTGAAGGAAAGCATTTTGATTCAAAGAAAAGTATGTGTGTGTGTGTGTGTGTGTGTGTGTGTGTGTGTGTGTGTGTGTCTCTCTACGTAAACTGACTAAGAGAAATTACCCTTTTTTGTAAACCACAATTCTCCTTTTCCCTGCCATTGGCTGCAGCTACATTCATTTTCATGCATTAGCACCTGCCCAGGGGCCTGGTGAATCAAAAGAGCAATGAGCAAAATGGTTTTAATTGCCCAAGCTTTCCTCGAGCCTTTCTTGCACTCAGAAACACAAAAGACTTTGAATGGTGTCAGAGGGTTGTACAGAGAAGTGCTTTTCTTTGCAACTCTCAGCAAATGATTCACTCACTATGCTGAGACATTGTCTTTTACAGATGAGTTCATGAGCCCATCTTCATTCTGTGAAAGCATCACAGAGAACTTGTCAGTTCCAGTTGCCTTCAACAATTCCCCAGGAAAGCAGATAAACATCTATTTACTGACTTGTCATTTATGTAGGACTTCATATCTTTTCAGAACTATACTTGCTAATTACTTTTATAAAGTTTTTTTTTGTGTAGGTTAAACTGCAGAATTATATTCATGTTTCATCACACTTAAGAAGGCAGGCTATAGTGCTAAACTGTCCGTGTTCTAATTCTAACTCTTATTTTTTATTTGAATTTTTTTCATTTGAGGTATAATGGTTTATAGTTGACAATAAAAATAGTAGTTGATATACATATAACTTTTCACAATTCTCTGCATAACACTAACTCCCTATCTAGGTCCTCCTCCCCCATCATGCTCCAGGAACACCCCCCTCCCCCAGAGTCCTTTACTTTGGTGCAGTATACCAAATCCAGTCCAAGTGCTGCTTTGTGTTTTCCATCCCTCAACTAGGGCCCCATATGATGGGGTGGCCTGGTATCGACCAAATAGGCCATCATTAAGTGAGCCAGTCTCTTACTCTTATCCAACTTTGGTAGTCTTCTCTTTATCTGACAAGCTTAGACTTTCTCCCAGATATTATTATTATAACCAAGTTACTTGCGAGCTTGGTTTACTTTGAAAAATCCCATGGTTAGGATTTACCATACTATACTTGAGCTTACTATGATTTATATTAGTTAATGCTATCTACTAATAACTATGTCTTAGATACTGACAGGATCTATCTGGTCTAAGGCTGTAGATAACTTAGTATTTGAAAAAAATAAAATAGCTATTTTTGGAAATGCTTTAACAATTTAAGCCCAGTCTCAGAATTCAATCAGTTTACAAATCTGTAACATTAACTACATAGACTAAAGTAATATAATATACTCGAAATTAAAATCTAGACGGCTAAAGAACTTGAGACATTCAATCTATTTACCCGATACATTTAATAAATGGTGTTTTATAACATTATAGGAGTTTAATGCTATTCCTACCACCAAAGTTCTATGACCTGAAAATCCATCCTCACCCCAGAGTCTTTTACTTTGCTGTAATACTCTTAAACCCAGTCCAAGTTCTGCTTTGTGATTCCCTTTCTATTCTTCTTTCTCAACTTCAGTCCATGTGTGAGATCATCCCCTATTCATCCTTCTCTTTCTGGCTTATCTCACTTAACATGATTCCTTCAAGCTCCATCTAAGATGAGGTGAAAAAGATAAATTCATCATTTCTAATAGCTGAATAGTATTCCATTGTGTGTTTATACCACAACTTTCTCATCTATTCTTGGACACCTAAGTTTCTTCCAGGTTTTTGCTATTACAGATTGTGCTGCATGGCCAGGTGGTAGTGTACCTGCTTGAGTACACACATTACAATGCACAGATAAGTATACAGCCTTGTCTCTCTGCAGCCTCGTGTTTTACGAAGGCACTGTGATTCTTTTTTTCCCTCTTCTTATTTTTCTGAGACTCCTCTGTCATGAGTTGCTTCCTCTTTATCAAGAGGCTTCTCAAACCCTCTACTCCTTTTTCTCTAGACAGTTTCTTTGTCTCTGGGACATTTTTCTCTGGGCCACACCTTGGTTCCTCTTGACTGTGATCATAGTGCTTGGGAGATGCGGGGAGGGGCCGCTCCCGAATCTCTGCGGAGAAGGGCAACTGTAACTTGCAGAGCCTTCTTCAGAACTTTGGCACTCCCCAAGACTGGAGACACATGGTTAGTTCTTCCCTCCTGACCCTGTTCTTCCTTCTATGGGAATGGGTGCCTGCAGCAATCCTGCAGGAACAGTCAGAACCAGCCTAACTGGGATTTTGAAGCCCTTTTTCGAGTAGGACGCCCTCTGGGACTCATAATGCCACATAGCGGGATCTGAAAAATCTGGTTTACAGAGCCCAAAACCAAAATCTCCCTACCACTCCCCCCCCCTTGGTTCTCTCTGAATATCTTAAGCTTGCTGTCTGCCCCCTCTGCTTTCAGTTGTGTTCTGTGAGTTGAATGACTAAAAAAATTTTTTTTGAGTGAGTTGAATGATTGAATTTTTTGTACAACCCATTTTGTTCAGAGTACTCTGAAACTTAACTGACTTTATATAAAAACAAAAACTGGGGAAATTTCTGAAAAGACTCTCCTTTCGCCATGTTATAGTCTAGGCCCCTTTGTCAAAAATTAGATAACCGAAAGTGTAGTGGGGGCTTATTTCTGGACTCTCAATTTTATTCTACTACTCAGTGTGTCTGTTTTTGCTTTAGTACCAGGCAGTCTTGATTACACTGCCCTATAAAACAGTCTGATATTTGGGAATGTAATGCTTTCAGTTCTGTTCTTTTTTCTCAAGATTGTTTTGGTGATTCTAGATATCCTCTGGTTCCAGATAAACACTTGTAGCTTTTGTTCTAGTCTCCTTAAAAATAAAAACTGGGTGGGGCCTGAGGGGGAAAAAAGCCTGTGTAACATTCAAAGTATATGTCTAACTACTGTGAAGTTAACAAATTAATTTTCTTAATTTGGAAATCAATCTTACCTTTTTCATTAAGATTATGTGCAATTTACTTTGAATTGAACTTTAATGTGATTTTACTGGTATTAATTTGCCAGATTTCATGAATTCTATAATTTTGGGTCTTATTTTAACTAACCATAATCTGAAGCTTGAACTTTGGAAATTTTTGTCTCTATATTTTTAAATCCTGCCAGGCCACAATTGTAGCTCTGAAACATGCATGCATCTTTTATTTTCAAATATTTCACCAATATTATTTAAAATTGCTTTTGTATTCATAGTGTAGAGTGCTGTTAAAGAGGGAAATCTCCAAAACTTGCCAGTCATTTGTTTTTGTCTTTAGTATACCATTTAACACATCATATTGCAACCATTTACTTATATGACTGTGATTTTTTTTTTCTTTCTGGCATCTGCACAATTCCACCACTCCTGGGAGACTGTCTCCCCCCCCCCCCCCCCAGAGAGAGAGTAAGAGACAGGAAGAGAAGGAGAAACACCACAGTACTGCTCCACCACTTCCCCTTTGTATGGTGCGCTCACACTGTGGTCGGGCTCTAATCTGGGTTCTCAAGCATAGTAAAGTGTGTGCTCTGCTGCGTCAACTCTCTTCTGGCCCCTGATTTTGAAAATTTTGAGGGCAAAGATTTAGTCATGACATGTTTTAGAGGTAGTGTAATATAAGTAGAATAAAATAGACTGTAGGGTCAGTCAGATATGTTCCCAAATCCCAGCTCTATCAATTGAGGAACCATAGACAAGTCACTTGACCTTTCTAATCCTTAGTTCATATACTTAAGGAACATAGCTCACACAGCTAAAATTAAAAACAAACAAACAAACAAAAACCACACCAACTTCATAAGGCTGTTCTGATAAATTACTAAAGAAAAAAAGTCAGCAGCGTTCTGTAATACAAGAGTTTTTGACAAATATTTGATAGTTCTCCCCCTTTTTGGTAGCATCCCTAAATCTAATAATCTGATACTTGAAATCTTACTAAACTTTTGTTGAATGACTTTAATTAGCTGAATACATATCCTTGTCAAAAGAAAATTATATTTAAAGAATAAATAATATTCTAGAATGAATTTGCTATTAATTTGACTTTTTCAACTTAGTTGTAACTTTAAAAATGTTCTCTCTCTATGTCAAGATTGGTACCACTGGAACTGGCAGAATAGCTCACTTGGATATTGTACTGCTTTGCCATGCACTGCTTTGTTTCAACTAGGACCCCCACCGCATTGAAGAAAGCTTCAATGCTTTGATCTCTTTTACACTCTCTGTCTCTCTTATTTATCTCTAAAAAAAAAAAAAAGATGGTTATGCAAAAAGACTTTAATGCTTGAGGCTCTGAAGTCCCAGGTTCAATCCCCAGCACTATCATAAATTAGCCAGATCTGCACAGTGCTTTGGTATGTGTGTCTCTCTCTCTTGTCTTTCTCTCTCTTTCCTGTCTGTATCTCTCTTTCATTAAAAAATAGTAAATAAGATATTCTTAAAAGGTAGAAGGAGGAGGAGGAGAAGAAGAAGAAGAAGGAGGAAGAGGAAGAAGAGGAGGAAGAAGAAGTGTAGAACTTCACTAAACTCTTCTTTCCATGTCTTAGGAGGCATCTTGTTCCCCATGTATTCTGTACGGTCTTCATTTTAGAATTGTATCTTTTGAAGAAGAAATGTCCTTATTGTCATTGGCCTACTTCTTCATGGCATTCTGATTTCTCTTTATTTCATTTATAGCAATAACCTTACTCTAGATAAGTGAATGTTACTTGTAGAGTTGCCTTTGCTTACCACCTGGAGCTCAAAATCAGGAGAGGTTATTAATCTTTTGAAGCTATGATGAAAGTTATGAACTAGCTCCCCATTAAAATGTACAAATGTGCAAATAAAAGTTTTCACATTAATTCTAGAGGTTCATAGTTTTTAGAGTAAGGATTCTTTCTAGAGTATGTTTTCCTTAAGTATAATACCTTAGTTTCAATAACTTTTGTGTCTGACAGAGCCTACCATATATATATGTAGGACATATTCAGTCAGTTATTTCTGATTGATGGAAAATGGCGAAAGGAAATCCTCAAGTTTGCTACAGAATCTCTAAACACACTTTCTTTGTTTCCTTAGGCTTCCATCTCAGTGGCACAGTGACTGAACCAGCCACTGCTACTGAACCAGCAGTGACTTACAAAGTTGCAATCAGTTTTGATCGGTGCAAAATCACTTCAGTGACATGTGGCTGTGGGAACAAAGACATTTTCTACTGTGCACATGTGGTAGCACTTTCACTCTTCAGGATTCGTAAACCAGACCAAGTCAAATTACGTCTTCCGATCTCAGAAACCCTTTACCAAATGAATAGGGACCAACTACAAAAGTTTATTCAATATTTAATCACAGCACACCACACAGAAGTTCTTCCCACTGCACAGAAACTGGCAGATGAGATTCTATCCTCCAACTCAGAAATCAACCAAGTAAACGGTAATTGTACAGCATTTTTGTTGCTAAAAATCTTTTTAGTCGCTTTATTGCATGTTTAGAAGATGGGATATTTTTATAATTATGATTACTTAGTATAATCATCAGTTCCTTTTATCCTAACAGCTATGTGTTTAATCTTTTTCTTTTTGCCTTTTGTCTTCACTGGGGCTTTACCACCATTTCAGGCTGACCTTTTTTTGTTGTTTTCTTTGTTGATTTTTTAAATTTTTATTAGTGATTTAATAATTATTAACAAGATTGTAATATGATAGGAGTACAATTCCATGAAGTTCTCACCACTAGAATTCTATATCCCATCTCTTCCATTGGAAGCTTCCCTATTCATTATCCCTCTGAGAGTAGGGACCAAAATTCTTTTTTTTTTTTTTTTTTTTTTGCTTCCAGGGTTATTACCGGGGCTCGGTGCCTGCACCACGAATCCACTGCTCCTAGAGGCCATTTTTTCCCTTTTGCTACCCTGGTGGTTTTACCGTTGTTGTGGTTATTATTATCATCGTTATTGATGTCGTTGTTGGATAGGACAGAGAGAAATGGACAAAGGAGGGGAAGACAGAGGGAGAAAAAAACAGACACCTGCAGACCTGCTTCACTGCCTGTGAAGCGACTCCCCTGCAGGTGGGGAGCCGGGGGCTTGAACCGGGAACTTTACACCGGTCCTTGTGCTTTGCACCACATGCGCTTAACCTATTGCACTACCACCCAACCCCCTGGACCAAAATTCTTTATGGAGTGCAGAAGATAGAAGATCTGGCTTTTATAATTGCTTTTCTACTGAACATGGATGTTACATGGCAGTTGATACCCCCAGCCTATTTCTTTCTTTTATTTTTTTAATATTTATTTATCCCCTTTTGTTGCCCGTGTTGTTTTTATTGTTGTAGTTATTATTGTTGTTGTTACTGATGTCATCATTGTTGAATAGGACAAAGAGTAATGGAGAGAGGAGGGAAAGACAGAGGGGGAAAGAAAGATAAAACACCTCGGACTTGCTTCACCGCCTGTGATGCGACTCCCCTACAGGTGGGGAGCTGGGGGCTTGAACCAGGATCCTTACACTGGTGCTTGTGCTTTGTGCCACCTGCACTTAACCCACTGCATTGCCGCCCAACTCCCCCCCACCCCCACCCTCCCTAGCCTGTTTCTATCTTTCCCTAGTGGAGTAGGGCTCTGCAGAAGTGAGGTTTCAAGACACATTGGTGAGATCATATGCCCAGGGAGGTCAGAATGGTGTCATAGTAACATCTGCAACTTAATGGCTGAAAAGCGATAAGATATAAAATAGGACAAATTGTTTAATAAATAGGAACCCAAAGATAAGAACAGGACAGATGAAATTAGGGGTCTTTGAGGAGGGAAGAAGCTAGGAAGTCTATTTTAGATATGTTCTAAGGGGCCCATGACTTTAGTAATTTTTACCTAAGCTTTCTAGCTAACATGCAGATGGACTAAAAATGTTGTCTGTGAAGATGTCAGTGTTGAGAATATAGCAGGAAAGCTGGGTTAGAGGAGAGAGCTTCAGGAATTTTTTTGTAACCAGAGCACTGCTGAGTCCTGGCTTATAGCAGTTTTGGTGATTGAATCCGGGACTTCTGGTGCCTTGGCTATGAAAGTCTTTTTGCATCACCATTCATTGGTTAGAAACGAGAAAAACTGAGATGTAATAGGGTGATAGAGAGGGAAAGAGCAAGAAAGACAACAGCATCACTGCTTCACTCAAGAAGCTCCCACACTATAGATGGGGACTGGAAGATTGAACTTGGGTGCTTATGCCTGGTAACATGTGCACTCAACTGAGTGTGCCTTCACCTGGCCCCTCATACTCACTTCTTTTAATGAAAAGACTTAAACTTCCTTGCCAGTGAAATTATATAGGAACATTTTTTAATCTTTTTTTCTCCTTTTATCATTTTACTAGGGGTCTTTTTTTTTTTTTTTGCTTTTGCTTGCTTTATTTTTATTTTTTCCTTTATTGGGAAGATTAGTGGTTTAAAATTGACAGTAAAATAAAGTAGTTTGTACATCTGTAACATTTCTGTTTTCCACATAACAATTCAGCTGCCTCTAGGTCCTCCTCTGCCATTATGTTCCAGGACCTGAGCCCCCACCTTTTACTTTGGTGCAATACACCAACTCCAGTCTGAGTTCTGCTTTGTATTTCCCCTTCTGTTATTTTTCAACTTCTGCCTATGAGTGGAATCATCCAATATTCATCTTCTTTCTAGCTTATCTCACTTAACATGATTCTTTGAAGCTCCATCCAAGATGAGGTGGAGAAGGTGGATTTACTGATCTTTTTCTTTTTTAACAAAGTATTCCCCTCCCCCAAGATTTTGCCTGCGGAGGTGACTCTGCTGGTAAGATCAATGCCTGACATTTGTAAGGCCCTGCTTTGATCCCTGGTACTACACATGAGTACCAAGGGCAGAGACAGGTGGAACTCCAAGGATAGAGCAGTACTTCTGTGTCTCAGATTTCCTCATAGATTGTAGGCCTTTAGCATGGGACCATCGGTTTGAACCTTGGCACCATATGGAAACACTATGGATGGCACCAGGGCACCTCCATGAGTGGGGCAGCAGTGCCGAGATAGCTATCTTTTCTCTCTATCTGCCTCACCCTCACTGAATAATGAATGAGAAAGCTAAAGCTGCTCAAAAGTAATGCCGTTCATATGTAAATTCATGGTGCCGCCTTATAAAAGAAATACATGATAGGGAAAAATTGCCTGGAAGTTAGTGAAGGATAGTTGGAGAGACTGGCTATGAATAGTAACTCTAGTCTAGCTGGTTCAAATTATTTTTGCTGGACTGGGGGAGATGGCTCAGTTGTGCACAGAACTTACATACGTGAGTTCCCAAGTTCAATCAAAAGTACCACATAGACCAGCATTTAGCAGTGCTGTGTCTCTCATTCACTCTCTCTTTTAAGATTTCATTTATTTATAAAGGATGAGAGGCAGAGAGAGAGAAAATCAGACATGTGTGCTGCCAGGGATTGAACCTGGGACTTCATACTTCAGAGTCCAGTGCTTTATCCAATGCTGAACCACCTCCCAGGCCACAATCATTCACTCTATCTCATAAAAAATGAAACATTCTGGGAGTCGGGCTGTAGCGCAGCGGGTTAAGCGCAGGTGGCGCAAAGCACAAGGACCGGCATAAGGATCCGGTTCGAACCCCGGCTCCCCCCTGCAGGGGAGTCGCTTCACAGGCAGTGAAGTAGGTCTGCAGGTGTCTATCTTTCTCTCCTCCTCTCTGTCTTCCCCTCCTCTCTCCATTTCTCTCTGTCCTATCCAACAACAACAACAACAATAATAACTACAACAATAAAACAACAAGGGCAACAAAAGGGAATAAATAAATAAAATAAAATATAAAAAAATGAAACATTCTATAAAAAGTATGAGAATAATATTAATGCAAAATTTTCTGTGCTCTTATTTGTTCATTCCTAAATGATGCATCCGTCTTGCTATCTGACCACTAATATTGGCATTATTATATATTAATCTTTTTTTCTCCTCCTTTTATGCTACGTGATCTCTTTTTTAATGGAGATTTTTCATTTAAGGTTCATTTTTTCTTTTTTTCCCCCTTTTGTTGCCCTAGTTGTTTATTGTTGTTGCTGTTATTGTTGTCATTGATGTCGTTGTTGGATAGGACAGAGAGAAATGGAGAGAGGAGGGGAAGACAGATAGGGGTAGAAAAAGATAGATACCTACAGACCTGCTTCACCACCTGTGAAGTGAACCCCCACAAGTGGGGAGCTGGGGGCTTGAACCGGTATCCTTACACTGGCCCTTGTGCTTCCTACCATGTGCACTTAACCCCCTGCGCCACCGCCCAGCTCCCTAAGGTTAATTATTTCTAAGAGAAAGAGAGAACATCAATTCTGGTATATGGAGGTACCAGGGATTGAATCAGGTTTCACTGAAACTTCAGTCAAATAGGTTCTGTGTTATATGACATATGCTGTAAAGCTGAGCTGTCTTCTTGGCCTGATCCCTTTCAAGAACTCTCAGCTACAACCTTGACTTCAAACATCGTCTATGGAACAGGCATTGTTCTACACATCCTGGATATATCAGCAAAACAGTTTGTCTTTAGGGAGCATACATTCTAATGGAGTTATACATGAAAAGTACTTGGACTGTGGCATATTTAATAGGGGGTCAAGTGGTGTCAACATCTGGTTAAAAGCACATAGTACAAAGCACAAGGACCCGCATAAGGATCCCAGTTCTTTTTTTTTTTTATTTTTTAAATATTTATTTATTTATTTTCCCTTTTGTTGCCCTTGTTTTTTATAGTTATTATTGTTGTTGTTATTGATGTTGTCATTGTTAGGACAGAGAGAAATGGAGAGGAGGGGAAGGCAGAGGGGGAGGAAAGAAAAATAGACACCTGTAGACCTGCTTCACCGCCTGTAGCCCTGCTTCACCGCCTGTGAAGCGACTCCCTGGCAGGTAGGGAGCCAGGGCCCTTTAACCGGATCCTTCCGCCAGTCCTTGCACTTTGAGCCATGTGCGCTTAACCCGTTGTGCTAGTGCCCAACTCCCAGGATCCCAGTTCTAGCCACCAGCACCAGCATCTGCAGGGGGGTGTCGCTTCACAAGTGATGAAGCAGGTTTGCAGGTGTCTGTCATTCACTCTCCTTCTCTCTCTCCCCCTCCCCTCTCAATTTCTCTCTGTCCTATCCAGTAAAATGGAAAAAAAAAAAAAAAGGCCGCCCCAAATAGGGATTCATAGTGCTGACGATAACCCTGGAAACAAAAAAAAAAAAAAAAGGGGGGGAGGAGGATATTCAGTAAATTGTTGTTATTAAAATATGTTGGTATGCATGAGACCCCTTCTGTTTCATTTGGTTTAAATCCCCCCTGCTTAACACTATTCTATTTACATAACCACTTCATTCTATTTATATAACCGCTGTTAACAAGCACCTCCCTCCAGGGCATTGGTTCAATCCCCACTGTTTCATGATATGTTTTTGCTCCACCCCCCCTCCTTGTCACACCCTGATCCTCTCCTTGTCACACTCTGATTGTCACCAGTCACTTTTCTCTCCACCCTCTCTATGTCACACCCTGTTTCCACCCTACTTGGCAAGTATATATAAAGACAGCATTGTGAGTTTTAGAGTACTTTACCTTGAGTTTAGCTTAGCTCGGCTTAGATTGTGCTGCGTCCTGCATGAATAAAGAGATACTGCCTACAGCTCAACTATGAGTCCCTGGTCGTCTGTTACCCGCCCGTGAAGCCAGCCTGGCAAAAACAAGCTAACCCGTCGAAAACGACAAAAATATTTAAGAATGAGAAGTACATTTATTGTTGCTTTACCACTCTTATGATACAAAAGAAGTCTAAGTTATATTATTTGCTCACCTGGCACTTAAATCAGATGATTAATGAAATGTATTTGTTCGTTATATAAATATTAACTCAATGCTATAATGAGTCAGATACTATGAGGTACAAAAATGATTCTCATTTCTTTAAAAATATGAGTCTAGTTGGGATTATGTGAGAAATGCATAATTTCAGTGTAGTACAAAATGCCCAGGTTCTTAAGAGAAGTAATAACAAAGTGCTTTGAAGAGCTTTACTGCCTTATATGTAGGTGAGTATAAGATGGAGAACTTCTGACAGTTAACAGTGGAGTATATGGCTAGTTCATTGGGGGGGGGGTGGCCTCTTCTGCCAAATAAACTAAGGAGTGCATGAACTTTGGCAGTGTTAACCTCTTTCCATTCCTATTTTACGGTTTTCATTTCTTCCTGCAGTCCTGATTCTAGACCTGTGACAATACTGATAATGAGAAGTGTTGATTTTTGGAAAAGGAGGAAAGTAAAGGGAAAGCACATGTAAAACCATAGGAAATTTGATTGACTTCTGGAAACACTGTACTTTTAGCAGAGTCATACATAAATATTGGGAAGGCAAAACCAAAAATGGAAGATAAGGGCATAGGCATGGAGGGCTTTGAATGCCAAGCTAAGACATTTGGTCTTAATTTAATAAGAATGCAAATTCTCTAGAAGAGAATAGGATGTGAGTCCAGAGAGATAACTCAGTAGGGCCTTGCATTACAACCCTGATTTGAAATCTGGAGCCACTTGGGAAGTGTTACAGCACTAGAGGAAGTGCCAGTGCTGGTGATGTCTTTCCTATTTTTCTCTTTCCAACTATCTCTGAATGAAAACATGCCCCAGAGAATAGAAGGATCATTCCTCAACATAATAAAGACCATTTACAACAAACCCATAGCCAACATCATTCTCAATGGGGAAAAGCTGGAAGCTTTCCTCCTAAAATCAGAAACCAGACAAGAAAGAGATATCGAAGGCATTCAGATTGGAAAAAGAAGAAACCAAACTGCTATTATTTTCTGATGACATAATATTATACCTACAGAACCCCAAAGACTCCACCAAAAACCTACTAGAAATAATAAGTTCAGTAAAGGGATAGAAAATTAGTGCACATAAATCTGTGGCATTTCTATGTATAAACAGGGAGTCAGAGGAAAGGAAAATAAAAGACTCAATCCCATATACAATAGAACCAAAAAGATAAAATACCATGGGGTGAACCTCACAGAGGTGAAGGACCTTTACAACAAAAACTATAAGACATTGCTAAAAGAAATAGAGAAGGACACACTGAAGTGGAAGAACATTGCTTGTTCCTGGATTGGAAGGATATATTATTTAAAAGGCTGTTCTACTAATCAGTGCAATCCCTACCAAAATTCCAATGGCTTTTTTCAAGTAAATTGAGCAACTTGTCTAAAAGTTTGTGTGAAGCTATAAAAGACCATAGATTGCGAAAGCACTTCTGAGACAAAAGGAAAAATATGGAGGTTTCACACTCCCCAACTTCAGTTTATACTACAGAGTGATAGTAATCAAAACAACATGGTACTGAAATAAAAATGGATACTTGGATCAATGGAGCAGAACTGAAAGCCCAGAAATGAGCCTACACATATATGACCACCTAATATATGACAAAGAGGCCAAGACCATTCAATAGGGGTAAAGAAGTTCTCTTCAACAGATGGTGCTGGGAAAATTGGAAAGCCACATGTAGAAAACTGAAACTAGACCACCACCTAACAAGCACTATACACCAAGGTCAAATCAAAATGGATTAAAGACCTAGCTGTTAGACCAGAAACTCTAAAATTTGTAGAAGAAAATGTTGGTGAAGCTTTGCAGGACCTTCAATCAAAGATGTATTTGGAGATTCAACCCCCTGGCATGGGAAATGAAAACAAGAGTAAATAAATGGAATTACATGAAACTAAAAAGCTTCTACACATTGAAGTCAAGCTACTTAAGGATAACCAGGCAGCTGAGTAAATGAGATATTTGCACATCACACATAAGACAAGCAGCTGATATCAAACATCTATACAGAATTAGTACAGATCTACAAAAGAAACAAGAATAGCGCAATAAAAAAAGTAGACCAAAGAACTAAGCAGTTTTCTCTTTTTTTATTGTTATTAGTGATTTAATAATGATCAACAAGACTGTGGGATAAAAGGGGTACAATTCTATACAATTCCTACTACCAGAGTTCTATATTCCATCCCCTCCATTGGAAGTTTCCCTATTCTTTATCTGTCTGGGAGTATGGACCAGAGATCTTTATGGGGTACAGAAGGTGGAAGGTCTGGCTTCTGCAATTGTTTCTTTGCTGGAAATGGGCATTGGCAGATCAATCCATACCCCCCAGCCTGTTTCTGTCTTTCCCTAGTGGGGTAGGGTTTTAGGGAGGTGGAGTTGGACACATTGGTGACACCATCTGCCAAGGGAAGTCATCATGGTAGCAGCATCTGCAACTTGGTGACTGAAAGCATTAAGATACAAAGCAGAAAAAACTGTTTAATAATCAGGAGATGACCAGTGATGGTGGAGAGAGAGATCTAAGCCGACAGTTTTCTAAAGAAGAGAGATAATATGGTCCACAAACACATGAAGAAATAAATGTTCCACTTCACTTATTAGAGAAATGCAGATTAAAACTGCATACCAGCTCATCAACAAACCAGGAAATGACAGGTGTGGCAGACGTTGTAGAGAAAAGGGAATTCTGCTACATTACTGGTGGGAATACACACTGGTATGACCCCTTTGGAAGACTGTATGAACAGTCCTTAGAGAAGTAAAAATGGAATTACCTTATGATCCAGCAAAAGCACTCTTAAGCATTTATTCAGTGGGCACTTAGATGTGAATTAAAAGGAACATATGCACCTCTATGTTCATAGCTGCATTGTTCACAATAGCCAAAAAGTGGAAGCAGCCTAAATGCTCATCATCAGATGACTGACTAAAGAAGTTATGGGATATATATTTCATGGAATACTACTCTGCAATTAAAAAAAATGATACTGTGTCCTTTGGGACAAAATGGATGGAACTGGAGGTGATTATGCTTAGTGAAATAAGTAAAGAGATACAAGACAATTACCAGATGGTTTCACTCCTATGTGGAATCTAGAAATCTGATTTATATTAAATTGTCCAAAAAAAAAAATCAAACAAAACAGAAGCAAGCAGACTTGACTTGAGAAGTAAGACTTGAGAACTATGGTGGTTACTTTTGGGAGATGGGTGGGGATATGGAACGTTGGTGGTGGGTGTGGTGTGGAGCTACACATTGTAATCTTACAATCTTGTAACAAACCATTAATAATAAATAAAATTATAAAAAATGAAAAAAACAAAGAAGTGCCCCAGAATAGTGAAAATGAACAGATGAGGCCCTGGCTTCACAAAGAAAGAGAGAGGAGGTGTGTGTGTGTGTGTGTGTGTGTGTGTGTGTGTGTGTGTGTGTGTGTGTGTGTGTGTGTGTAATGTGCACTAAGAAGCAAAAGAGACTCTTTGCTCTGCAGTCCAGAATTTTATTTAAGCAGAGCTTTGATATGGGGAGATAAAATGAAAAATGGATTGGATAAACATTACATGAATTTGTACCTATTTCATGATCATACCTACATAGTGTTGGCTATAATCTGTTGTCCCTTAAGGGTATATTTCTTTTATATATATTTTATTTGTTTTATTTTCATGAGAGAGAGATAACAGGACCATAGCACTGATCAGTTCTGCATTGAATCAGGGACTTTAGAATCTCAGGCATGAAAGTCTCTGCATAATCATTGTGCACCTCTCCTGCCCTGAAGGCATATTTCTAAAAACTAATTATAATACTTTGTTTTTGAAAAAGTGAGAGAGTAAGACTCAGCTTTTATTCAGCAAATGTTTCCTGGTGCCTGCCACATCACATGCACCGTGCTATATGTGGTTCAACTTTAAGCAAGGGGCTAAATAAATAATATTGTTTTAAGTGATATTGTAAGGGTAAGCCCAGATTAACATATTGAGTATAAATTTATAAAATTCTACCCCCTTTATGCAACTCTGTGCTCTAAGAGATAAAATTTCTAGAAGTTTAGCAGTGTTGACTCCACTTAAGAAGCTACAGTTTTATAGTGAACGTCAAAAATAATTTTTCATTTTCTAAGAAAGTGGTTTTCTTTCAAATTAATATGCATACTTTAAGACTTACATGAAAGTCAGAAAGGTAAAAAATAAATGTCAGTCTTGTAGGGGAAAATTACATTCCTATTTTCATGTTTGTGCATTTCCCTCTGTTTCATGTTTATATGCCTTCCCCCACCCCAGTAGTATTTATACACCTTGTAATAGAAATGTATTGAAACTTAAGGGAACTTGAAACTAGCATTAGATCTCTACATTTATTCAGGACCACATATTTGACCAAGTCCTGATTAAGGCAGAAGATCTATCTGATTTCCAGTATACTCACAAAATGTCAACTTTTCTAAACATGTGATATATAAATCCAGGAGATCATGTGATCTTTCCCATTCTTTGTAGGTGCCCCAGACCCCACAGCTGGGGCCAGCATTGATGATGAAAACTGTTGGCATTTGGATGAGGAACAGGTGAAAGAACAAGTGAAGCTCTTTCTCTCCCAGGGTGGTTATTATGGCTCTGGAAAGCAACTCAATTCAATGTTTGCTAAGGTAAGATACGAAAAGGTCTTAAAAGTCTTTTGGGGGGGGTGGGTGGTAGCACAGAGGATTAAGCGCACATGGCGTGAAGCGCAAGGACCGGCATAAGGATCCCGGTTCAAGCCCCTGGCTTCCCCACCTACAAGGGGGTTACTTCATGGGCGGTGAAGCAGGTCTTCAGGTGTCTCTTTCTCTCCACCTTTCTGTCTTCCCCTCCTCTCTCCATTTCTCTCTGTCTTATCCAACAACCAATAATGACAATAATAACAATAATGATAAAAACAGCAATGGCAACAAAAAGGGAAAAAATAGCCTCCAGGAGCAGTGCATTCATAGTGCAGGCACCAAACCCCAGCAGTAACCCTGGAGGCAAAAAAAGTCTTTTGGGGGCTGGATGGTGGTGTACCTAGTTGAGTGCACATGCTACAGTGTGCAAGAACCTGGGGTCAAGCCCCTAGTTCCAACCTTCAGGGCATGCTGTACTAGTGATGAAACAGTACTGCAGCTGTTTCTCCCTCCCCTCTGAATTTCTGTCTTATCAAATAAATAAACAACTTTAAAAAAGAAAAAAAGTCTTGCTTTTATTTCCTTAAATAAATAGGACTCACCACACCTGTGGCTTCATGCATTGTAACTAGCTAAGCTTAGTTGACCTTGGTCTCATGAGTACTTAAAAATTAATGTGAGAGGCTGATCAAAGCATACCTGCATATGCTGCCTTCAAGGAGTCCTACTACTTCATCCTGGTAGTCCTTGTCCTCCTGCCCCACACTTTATGAATGAATTAGCATTGTTGGGGGATTTCAGTAATGAAGCTCCCTCTATTTGAACCTAAGGTCTTGCAGAGAATTACTGTTTTGGAACTGGAGGCCCTCACTGCAGGTTTTAGCTTATTCTTTAACACTTTTAGTGAGATATAATTCATGTACCTTCAAATTCATCAATTTAAATTGTACAATTGCCAGATACCCCACTCAGTGGAGCACACACCCTGCTATGCATGAGGCCCTGTACTCAAGCCCCAGCACCACAATGGAGCACTATGGATGGCACCAGGGAAGACCCATGGATAGTGGAGGAATTGTGCTGTTTTTTTTCTTCTCTCTCCATATATATTGTTTATAATATTATGTATGAGAAATTAGGATTGGAAGGTTTTTCAGCCAAACCGCACATGCACAAGATACTGAGTTCATTCTCTATCATATTAATAAAGTGTATATACTTCAGTGGTTTTTAGAGTACACGCACATATGCATACACATACACATATACATTGCCACAACTTTAGAACATTTTTTTCATCTTAAAAAGAAACCCCAGGGACTGGGTGGTACTGCAGCATGTTAAGCACACATGGTGTGAAGTGCAAGTGGCATGAAGTGCAAGGACCAGCATTAAGGATCCTGGTTCAAGCCCCCGGCTCCCCACCTTCAGGAAAGTCACTTCACAGGCAGTGAAGCAGGTCTACAGGTCTTTCCCCCTTTCTGTCTTCCCCTCCTCTCTCCATTTCTTTCTGTCCTATCCAGCAATGATGACAATAATAACTACAATAATAATAAAAAACAAGGGCAAAAAAAGGGAAAATAAATAATAAAAAATTTTACAAAGAAACCCCATACCCTTTACCTATGATGTCCATATTTCTCATGCTCTCCTACCCCAGCCATAGGCAACCACTTATCTTCTGTCTGTATAGATATTCCTATTCTGATCTTTCATAAGGAGAGATTCATATAGTGCTTAGTCTTTTGTGACTTTTTTAGCATATTTTTTCTTTAGTGTGATGCCATGAATGAACCAGGTCTTTGTACATTTGTGGTATCATTAAGCAGAATTTTTATCCCATATTTTGAAAGAAAGAAAAGAGATATCAAAGCACTACTCCAGCACCATGGTGTTCGTGGTGTTTCCATGTGATGCCAGAGATTAAACTCAGGACCTCATGCATGGTAAAGTATATATTCTAGTTGAAGAACCATTTCCCAGGCCCTCAGCATAATATTTCTAACTTTTTAAAGGTTCATTAGTGTTGTGCAATATATCAGTATTCCTTCTGTAGCTGAATAATATTCACATAGCATTGTATGGATTACCCACATTTTGCTTATCCCATTTGTCTGTTGATGGCCACTTGGATGTTTCTGTCTTTTAGCTACTAAAATTAATGATACTATATACATTCTTGCAAAAATTTGTTGTTATATGGCTTTTCTTCTTTTTTTTTTCCATTTGTTATTACTGACTTAACAGTGTTTTACTTAATTACTAGATTTTAGGGGTGTAATTTTTTTTGTTTTTTTGCCTCCAGGGTTCTTGCTGGGGCTCAGTGCCTGCATCATGGATCCACTGCCATTTTTTCCCACTTTTGTTGCCCTTGTTGTTATAGCCTTGTTGTGGTTATTATTGTTGTTACTAATGTCGTTGATGTTGGATAGGACAGAGAGAAATGGAGAGAGGAGGGGAAGACAGAGAAGGGGAGAGAAAGATAGACACCTGCAGAACTGCTTCACTGCCTGTGAAGTGACTCCCCTGCAGGTGGGGAGCCAGGGGCTCGAACCGGGATCCTTACACCAGTCCTTGCACTTTGCGCCACATGCACTTAACCCGCTGCACTACCGCCCGACCCCCAGGGGTGTAATTTCATACACACACATAGTATGTGAATCACCATACCCTCCATCAACTTGCTGTGTACTATATCCCCATAACCATCTTTGTTCTCACCAAGTTCAGGAGACAACCTGGCTGCCATTGTTTTTGCAACTTCACTTGTTTTAGACATCTATATTCCATATAGGATGAAGTTATCTATTAATTGTCCTTCACTTCTTTACTTATTTCACTCAGAATAATTATCCCTAGTTCCATTCATTTTGTTCCAAATTATATAATCTCATCTTTTTAATTGTAGAATTGTGTCCCATTGAATATATATTCTGTTACTTCTTTATCCAGTCACATCTCATTAGGCATTTAGGTTGTTTCTGTCTTTTGGCTCTTGTAAATAGTGCAGCTGTGAAAATCAGCACACATATGTCCTTTCAAATTAGTGCTTCCTAGATAAATGCCTATGAGTGGTGTTGCTGGATCATAAAATATTTCATTGTTTATTTAAGGACTCTCCAAACTGTTTTCCACAGGGGCTGTACCAGTTGGCACTCCCACCAGTAGTGTACCAAGGTTCTCTTTTCTCTGCATCCTCACCAACACTTGTCATCTCTTGAGCCAGTCTCCTGAATGTCAGATGGTATCTCACTGTGACCTTAATTTATATTTTCTAGTGATGAGTGATATCTAGCCTTTTTTCTTATGTCTGTGGGCCATCAGAATATCTTCTTAAGAGAACTATCTATCCAAATCTTTTGCCAATTTTTTTTAACTTATTACCTAATTTTTTAATTCTAGGCATCCTAGTGGGTGTGAAGTGGTATCTTATTTGCACAACAGGTATTCTTGGCATATACAGATTATTTGCACACAGAATAAAATAGGCTTTTCCCCCTCTCTTTGGATATGTTGTGCTTAGGTACTTTTCTCCACATTCTCCTTTTTTTTTTTCTTCTACTTTTATATGATGTGCAGTCACCAATCCCTGACCCCTCATTATGTATCAGGTTCGAGAGATGCTACGCATGAGAGATTCCAATGGAGCCAGGATGCTGACGCTAATAACTGAGCAATTCATGGCTGACCCAAGACTCTCACTCTGGAGGCAGCAAGGAACAAGCATGACAGATAAGTGCAGACAGCTCTGGGATGAGCTAGGTAAGTCCCCATATCTCTAGAAGTATATGTTTATCTTGCCAGTTTGCCCTCTGAAAGTAGTGCTAGTCTAGTGAACTCTTGCCATCAGCCGTTACATGAATTGCCAAATGAAATTAGCCCATCTGGTGGAAGATTAAGCTCCATAGAGTTTACCTAGAGTAATTCTGAACTTAATTTATGTTGTTCCCACAGCATTATACCTTGCTATTTATATCAGCATTCTGTTCCAGATGTTAACACATAGAAATCTTTGCTAAGAGAAAACATCGTCTCTTGACGTGTTGCATAACTCTAGCCTGGCTTTCCAAATAAAGACAATTATGATTTGACTTAGTATCTTTTTTCCTAGATATTAATTTTTTAATATTCTATTTATTGATATATAGGATAGAGACAGAGAGAAATTGAGAAGGATGGAGAAGATAGCAAGAGAGACAAAGAGACACTTGCAGCTATGCTTCACCATTGGCAAAGCTTTTCCCCTGCAGTTAGGGAACAGGGGCTTAAACCTAGATCCTTGTACACTGTAATGTGTGCGCTTAAGCAGGTGTGCCAACACCTGGCCCCCTTAGGATCTTTTTTTACTTTATTGCAATATGAAAATCATATACATTCAATAGAAACTATCCTTTGAATTTTTAAGTAAGGCACTCTTTTTTTCCCTTTCAATATCATATTTAATAAATTACTTGAGATGTTCAAAACTTTGTTATAAAACAGGATGTGTGTTAGAGGATTTTGCCCAGTTATAGACTAAGAATTCTGAGCACTTTTAAGTTGGTTAGACTACATTACAATGTTCAAAGCTTTGATGTACTAAATGCATTTTTAACATGGAATATTTTCAACTTGGAATAAATTTGTCAGGAGTAACCCCCCTCATAAATCTCTACATAACTTCATATTTCTCACTTCCTCTGAGTCTGTTCTTTATCACTCACAGACTCTTAGACATAGAATTGTTCTTAAATTTAGGGCCATGACTTTCTATTTTTTCTCTACACTTCCTTAATGGGTTTTTTCGTTTGTTTTTGTTTTGTTTCAGTGTCATGACATAGCACCCTTTAGATCACCATATTTCTGCTCTGTTTATCTGAGTTCCAATCTCATATTAATAGCTTCCCCTTGATCATTTTCCACTAAAAAATTCACCTAAAATTGGGAGAAATCCAAAAACCAAACTTACTGTGTGGCAGTTGAGAAAATGGTTCAACTGGTAAAGCATCAGACTTTTATTCCTAAGATTCCCAGTTCAATCCCCAACACCACATATACAGGAGTAGTTCTCTAACTTGTCTGTCTCCCTCTCCTTCTCTTGACCTCATATGAAATTCTCATATGTAATCAATAAAATAAGTTTTTTTTAAAAAAAAAAACTATGTTTAATGCATGCCAAGAAATTAATCCTAGGATCTTTCACTTGCATAGTCTCTGGGAGTTTTTTCTAAGGCTTGATTGTTATTTTATATTTTTGAGAGAAAGAAAAAGAATTAGCAAGGGAGGAGGATAGATACCAAAGCACCACCCTACTATCTATGGAACTCTCTTGCTGTTACCAAAGGTACTCCCTTGTGGTAGAGGGACCCAACCTAGAGCTTCATATTACCTGCTGAATCAACCTCTTGGACCCTACTAACTTATATTTAAGCACTAACTTTTCTTTCACTCTGTGTATCTAGTCACCAACATCATATTTGATTTAGAGACTATCAAGTAGCAATTTAACATCCACCTGATTTAATATTTTTACTGACAGATTTAACATTGGCTTATGATACTATAAAATTTGGGAGTATATTTCACATCAACATGTGTGTGCAAGACTCAACTTATTCATTACAGAAGTTCCAGTACCATTCATTACACAGAGTCCTCTATCTGCCCCTTTACCTGTCCTCATCTATTAACCACTATACTTTGAGTTCACAGAGTATGAAAGCTAGTTGTGGGGTTCTTTGTTGAGTTTTTCAAGTTTGTTAATTTAGTTATATTCTACATCTTTCACTTTGTTATTTCACTAGATAATCCATGAAGCTCCATCCTTTTTATCCTAGTAAGCATGATTTAATTGGTATATATACACACACACATTTATTAGGGGGTGGGGAACAGAGCATTAGTCTGGCATGTGTATGTAGTGTGATGACCATCCTCTGGACCTCATGCTTTAGAGTCCAAGGGTCCCTTTTCTTCTTTCTTTTTCTCTTTTTTTTTCTCTCTTTTCCTTTTTTCTTTTATAAAGACAGAGAAATTGAGAGGGAGAGATAGAAAGGAGAGACTTCTAAAGCACTGCTCATAAAACTTCCCCACCTGCAAGACCAGAAAAAAAAAAGAAAGAGTAAAAGAGAGAAGAGAGACCACATACCACTCCACTCCACTACTTAAGATGCTTCCTCCCTGCAGGTACACTTATGTAGTGACCAGGGATTCAAAGTCTGGGTCCTCATGTACAATAATGTGAGCCACCTCCTGGGCCCCCTGAAAGTTCTAATACAGCTACTCTATAGTTACTTCACCCCAGGAAACAAAAAATAAACTATCTACTCATAAAATAGCATATGAAAAAAACTGTAGCTTGGATTTTTGGAGAATTATTCTAGAATAAACCCCCAGCAGCATGTATGCTTTTTTATGGTGTTAGGCTGAACGCCTTGGGAAAGAGGCTTAATGACTCTGGGACTATACATGATTACTTTGAGACTAATAAGTATACGGCTTGGGGTTTGACTGCTGAAACTTTTTTTATATTACCTGGAGCACTATAATGGCTTCCAAGCTCTCTTTAATAATGACTTGCTTGTATGTGTAAAATTTTTAAAAATCATGCTCACATTGTTTCATTTAATTCCTACAACTCTGAAGTAATTGTGTTATTGCAAAGAAATAGTGCTGTTTACCTCTGGATATGAATCAAAACAACTATAGAAAACTGTTGTGACATAGCCACACTTTCTGAAGTATAGAGACATTGCACTGTTAATTTATACTGGTTGTCCAAATAGCTGGTAACCAGGGTCACATGGTACAATATATGACAATTTAGGGACTATTTCCGGCCTTTTCCCTCAGAAAGAAATGTAGGCATGAACTCCTTTCCAGGATGATATATTGACATCTCTGTATTTTTAAGTGAGAAAACAGAACTCAAGAAAGTTTTAAGTATTTTGCACAAACTCATACACTAGTAGGTGGTGGCTGTACTACTGAAACTCCAGTCTGACTCCAAATCAAATATATTTCTATAGTATCTCCCTCGATTCTCTCGTTATTTATTCTTCAAACCACTCCCCCCCAAAAAAGTACATGCATCATAAGAATTTGAAATGCCTTCTTCTGGGCCAATTTCATGATGCTTGAATCTTTCGGAATAATTTCTGTGATAATTAAGAAATTATACTTTGTGGGCAGGGGTAGATAGCATAATGGTTATGCAAAGAGACTCTCATGCCTGAGGCTCCAAAGTCCCAGGTTCAATCCCCCGTGCCACCATAAGCCAGAGCTGAGCAGTGCTCTAGTAAAAATAAATAAATAAATAAATTATACTTTTTGACTTACATTTGGTCTTTTGGGGGGGGGAAGTAAGTAAAAATAAGTAGAAAGAAGGGAGTCGGGTGGTAACCCAGTGGGTTAAGCGCATGTGGTGCAAAGCTCGAGGACCAGTGTAAGGATCCCAGTTCGAGCCCCTGACTCCCCACCTGCAGGGGAGTCACTTCACAAGCAGTGAAGCAGGTCTATAGGTGTCTGTCTTTCTCTCCCCCCTCTGTCTCCTCCTCCTCTCCCCATTTCTCTCTGTTCTATCCAACAACGACAACAACAATAATAACTACAACAATAAAACAACAAGGGCAACAAGAGGGAATAAATAAATAAATATTTAAAAAATAATAAGTAGAAAGACCTGGCTCCCAGTACATCTGAAGCTCTTGACATATTCTTAGGTTTATTGTGGAAAGCTCTTCTGACATTTTTACAGGAAAAATTACTGTATCAGTCTTTCAAGAAATTCAGCATTCTATAAAGATTGGTTCTCTCCATTCTCAAACCACTTCTAATCACACACAAGTAATCACCTGGATGGCTTGTTTAAACACATTGCTGGGCTCTATCCTCAGTTTCTGATTCAGTAGGTGGGAGTGGGGCCTGATAATATTCATTTCTTTTTTTTTTCCACTATGAAAATGTGGTGTTGTTAAATCAGGACAGAAAAGTAAGTGCACACACAGTGAGGCAAAGCTATTGAAAAAGTTTTGAGTGAATAAAAGTTCACATGGCTGCCAGGCTTTTACCGGGTATAGCTCTAGGCCACCTTCTCCTCAGCTTCCTCCTCAAACTCGCCCTCTTCCTCCTCGGCTGTGACATCCTGGTACTTCTGGTACTCAGACACAAGGCTGTTCATATTGCTCTCAGCCTCAATGAATTCCATCTTGTCCATCTTGTCTTTTCACTGTGTACCAGTGAAAGAAGGCCTTCATAGCATCAAAACACGGCTATGAACTGCTCCTGGATGTCTATGCTATTGCCGATGAAGGTGGTTGACATCTTCAGGCCTTGGGATGAGATGTCATAGATAGCTGTTTTCATTTTGCTGGCTGGCAAATGCTAGAAGAAGAAGAATTTTGCTGGGTATCCACTCCAAGTAGCTGCTGTTCTTATTTTGGACATTGAGCATCTATTTATCCAACTCCTTCATAGACAAGCAACCCCAGAATACAGCAGCCACCATCACGGTATGCTGATGCTGCTTTTCCAAAGGCTGCTACACTAGGGAAGCCTTATTGGTTTAGACACATTCACTCATTCATTCATTCATTCATTCATTCATTCATTCATTAGTTCATTCATTCATTAGTTCATTCATTCATTCATGCTTTGCCTCACTACTGTGAGGGTTTCTTGCTGGTCATAGGGCTTTAGAGAAGGCCAAGGCAGGATGTACAAGAAGTTAGAGGAGTGGGCTTACTACTTTCAGTTTGTTTGTTTGTTTGTTTGCTGTTTGTTTATTTGAGAAAGAGAGAAAGACCACAGCCCTGCTCCACTCTGGTTTTTGGTGTTGATAGGGATTGAACCTGGCAGAGCCTCAGGCATGAAAGTCTCTTTACATAACCATTATGCTGTCTCTCCAGCCCTATTTTCAATTCTTGAACCAAAGAAAAAAGTAATCAGATATGAAGTTTTGTTATCTCCTTATGCTTTTCTTTCTCTTCTATCAAAATCTATAAAATATCCATAAAAGACAAAACTTTACATATTTATTTGCTGTGGGTGCTATCCTTGTCTGTTTCTCAAGAATATTACTCCTGTGTTTATCTCCTTTCTCTGGCTTAAATTTCTCCTCTTTTGAGGATGAAAGCATATAAGTATGCTCTGTTATGTTCAATCTCAAGAAAATAAGTATCTTTGTAATTCCCACCTCTTTTCAATTATTATCCTATTTATCTTCTTCTTTTCAAAGCCAACACTTTTGAAAAATTTGTCTGCATATAGTCTTTCCATGTCTTCACTTTCATTGTGTCTTGAGTCCTCTACAGTTGAACTTCTACTGCTTATAGCTGCCACTCTACTGAAGTAGCTCTTGTCAAATCATCAGTGACTTTTATATTACTGGATATAATGGTCATTTCTCAATTCTTATCTTGCTTGATCTCTTAGTAATTTTTAATAACATTATCTATATACCTTTTAAACTTAACTCTTTTCTTTAATTCTTTACCCTCACACCCTCCTTATTTTCCTATAATATTCCTGGCTGCTTTCTCTAAGTCTGCTTTATATCAGCAGAGAAGTAGCTTCCTCTTCCTCTGCCTTTTCTCAATCCTTCTTTAAGTATCAAGTACTCTACAGTACTTCCCTGTTTCTATTATCTACTCAAGAGATAATATTCAGTCCTATGTCTAAATACCATCCAGATAAAAGTTAATATCAGTTATGTTTCTAGCTCTAAATAAACACTAGACTTTCAATGAGATCATCTACATAAGGTGCTTAATGTAATATCTAGCCCATAAAGAGAAATAAAATGATAGATATTGTTTCATCATTATATTTAACATAAATATTTAACTAAAAACATTATCTTGTTTTTCTGTTTCCATTATAACTGCCTTATAGTGTTTTTGACACTTTTTAAGTTGTTGAAAAATACAGTTTTGAATAGTGAAAATACAAGAGCTATTACTGTATATGTAAGCTGCTGCAACTTTTTTTTTTGCTTTGGTTCTTAGAAATGAGACTGAATGTTTTCAAAATAATTTCATAGGAACTTAAAACAGACAACTCATTTTCATCTTACAGGTGAAAGTATGTGTACTCACTTTCCAGAGTTTTTTTTTTTTTTCTAAGTGTCTATGAAATAATAAGCCCTGGATAACTAGAATTAGCACCATTTCTTTCTTTTTTTTCTTTGCCACCAGGGTTATCTTTTTTTTTTTTTTCCTTTTTCTTTCTGTGTTTTTTCCCTTTTTGCATTTGATAGAGATATTCATGCAGATTTCCCCCTATAGATAGGGACCAGGGGCTGGAACCTGAGTCCTTGCTCATGGTAATATGTGTGCTCTCCTGGGTGCAATACTACTTGACCCCTTCGTCACATCTTATATCTCTCTCAATAGACCTAATATATTTCCTGTTCTAATATCCTATTGATTTTGCCTTTCATAAGATCATATAATGCCTCTAGTTGCCAAATTTAGTGGCTTCTTCTTGACTGTCACTCTTCTTGTGAAACTAAATGTAAAACCCTTTTTACTACACCACAAATGCAAAGCACTTTGACACAGTAAAATAAATGTTTGCTAGTAGCATTGACATTTAGCCATGTTAGACATTGTCCATTGGTTTGTGTACTACAATTTTCTCCAGGTTCTTCCTTCTTTTTTCTTTTCTTTTTTAAAGGTTTATTTATTTATTTTTCAGTGGCAGAGAGAACCAGAATGCTGTTCTAGCCCATGCAATGGTAGGGATTGAACCTCATGTTTGTAAGTCTAGCATTGGGTCACTGTACCACCTCATAGAATGCCTATCTCTTTTTTCTTTCTTTTTTATGTCTGTCTCTTCTGCTCATAACTGAAATGTTTATGTTTCCTGAAAATCCTATTTTTATCAATCCCTTCTCACATCTTAAATGATATAATTTTCTGATTTTTTATTGGTGAATAGGACCCTGTTCCTCCCTCTATTAATTTTATTTTTTAATTTATTTATTTAAAAAAGGAGAGAGACACTAACAAAACCGTAGGATAGGAGGGGTACAACTCCACACAGTTCCCACTACCAGTTCTCTATATCCCATCCCCTCCCCCTGATAGCTTTCCCATTCTTTATCCCTCTGGGAGTATGGACCCAAGGTCATTGTGGGTTACAGAAGGTAGAAGGTCTGGCTTCTGTAATTGCTTCACCACTGAACATGGGCATTGACTGGTCGGTCCATACTCCCAGTCTGCCTCTCTCTTTCCCTAGTAGGTGGGTCTTTGGGGAAGCGGAGCTCCAGGACACATTGGTGGGGTCGTCTGTCCAGGGAAGTCTGGTCGGCATCATGCTGGCATCTGGAACCTGGTGGCTGAAAAGAGAGTTAACATACAAAGCCAAACAAATTGTTGAACAATTATGGACCTAAAGGCTGGAATAGTGCAGATGAAGTGTTGGGGGGTACTCACTGCAGACTATTGTGTACTTTTGCTTTCAGGTATATATTTTGCCCTAGTTTGTGTATATGTGTGAACGTGTGCTCTACCTCTGGGGACCTGGTCTATATCTAGGTTTTGGGACTATGTTAGGAGGTGAACCACCTGGAATGGAATTAGAGAATACTATAACAAGAAAGGTCTCACCCAAGTAATGAAGCTGAAGGGTTGTCATTCCACACCTAAAGTCTCTGGACACAGTCTGAAGTGAAGCGTGCTGAGGTGGCACTCGTTGCATTGATTAGGTTGTAATCAGCAGATGCAATATTACTTGATATGAATCGAGAGAAGCATGCAGGAAAGTGCACCCCACCCTAAGGTTCCAGGACTGGGGGAAATATAGGCTCTATAGTGGAAATGTGAGGTTCCTGCTGTCTTAGGGTTCAAGAAGACAATGGATAGTTATTGTTATCATCACATTATTTGATAATTGGGTTAACTTTGAGAAGTCCCTTTGTTAGGATTTGCTGTATAATACCCAGCAAATCCTAACCTCTGTGCCACCAGTTGCTTCTGTTCTCCCTGGTCTAGGATTTTGAGAGAGTCAACATATCAAAGACTCAACCTATGTATTAAAAAGACTCAGTTCTGTGCTTTAAAAAGTTCAAGACATACAATCGATTTTTCCCCTCTCATATTAATTGAATAGTTATTTATATGACTCCAATTTAATAGGAGTGTACATAAACACCATTCCCACCACCAAAAGACTGTGTCCCATCCCACCCACCCACCCCCACTCCCCCGCTGCCCCGGGAAGCCGAATGTCCACCCTACCCCTCACCACAGAGTTTTTACTTTGGTGCCCTACTCTAGATTTAGTCAGATCCTGCTTTTAGTTTCTCTTTCTGTTCTTCTTTCTCAACTTCTGTTGATGAGTGGGATCATCCCATACTGATCTTTATCTTTCTGACTTAGCTCAGCTCACTTAACATAATTCCTTCTAGCTCCATCCAAGATGGGTCAGAGAAGGTGGGTTCATTGTTCTTAATAGCTGCATAGTATTCCATTGTGTATATATACCACAGCTTTCTCAGCCATTCATCTGTTGTTGGGCACCAGGGTTGCTTCCAGGTTTTAGCTATTATGAATTGTGCTGCTATGAACATAGGTGTACACATATCTATTTGGTTGGGCATTATGGAATCCTTGGGGTATATCTCCAGGAGAGGAATTACTGGGTCAAATGGAAGGTCCATGTCTAGCCTTGTGAGAGTTCTCCAGACTGCTTTCCAGAGAGGCTGAACCAATTTACATTATCCCAGAAGGGTTCCTCTGTTCCCACAGCCTCTCCAGCATTTGTTGCTGCTGTCCTTTCTGATGTATGCCATTCTCACAGGAGTGAGGTAGTATCTTAATGTTGTCTTTATTTGCATTTCTCTGACAATCAGTAACCTGGAGTAATTTTCATATGTTTGTTAGCCTTTTGGATCTCATCTGAAGTGAATGTTTTGTTCATATCCTCTGCCCATTTTTGTATGGGGTCATTTGCTTTTTTGGTGCTAAGTTTGCTGAGCTCTTTGTATATTTTGGTTATTAGTCTCTTGTCTGATGCGTGGCATGTGAAAATCTTCTCCCATTCTGTGAGGGGTCTCTTTGTTTGTTTGATTGTTTCTTTGGCTGTGCAGAAGCTTTTCAATTTGATGTAGTCCCATTGGTTTGTTTCTGCTTTAGTCTTTCTTGCAATTGGGTTTGTTTCATCAAAGATGTCCTTGAGGTTTAGGTGGAAAAGTGTTCTACCAATGTTTTCCTCTAAGTATTTGATAGTTTCTGGTCTAACATCCAGGTCCTTGATCCATTTGGAGTTGATTTTTGTTTCTGGTGAGATAAGGTGGTTCAGTTTCATTCTTCTGCATGTTTCAACCAGTTTTCCCAACACCATTTATTGAAGAGAGCCTCCTTCCTCCATTTAATACTTTGGGCCCCCTTATCAAAGATTAAATGTCCATATGTGTGGGGGTTTAGTTCTGGGCTTTCAATTCTGTTCCACTGGTCTGTGTGCCTATTTTTGTTCCAGTACCAGCTGTTTTGGTGATGATAGCCTTATAATTTAGTTTGAAATCTGGGAGTGTGATGCCTCCATTTCTGTTTCTTTTTAAGATGGTTTTGGCAATTCTAGGTGTTTCCTGGTTCCATTCTATTCTCTATTTGTTCTATTCTCTTAAAGAAGCTTGATGGACCCTTAATGGGTATCGCATTAAATTTGTATATGGCTCTGGGGAGAATATTCATTTTGATGATATTTATTCTTCCAATCCATGAGCATGGGATGTCTTTCCATTTCTTGGTATCAGTTTCTATTTCCTTGAACAGTGACTCATAGTTTTCAGTATACAAGTCTTTCACTTCTTTGGTTAGTTTTATTCCTAGGTATTTTATTGATTTTGCTGCAACAGTGAATGGGAGTGATTTCTGGATATTTTCTTCTTCAGATTTAGTGTTTGCATAAAAAAATGCCACTGATTTTTATACATTGACTTTATATCCTGACACCTTGCTATATTGCCTAATAACTTCCAGTAGTTTTCTGCTGGATTATTTAGGTTTTTCTGTGTATACAATCATATCATCTGCAAATAGTGAGAGCTTGACTTCTTCCCTTCCAATCTGTATTCCTTTAATTTCTTTCTCTTGCCTGATTGCTATGGCAAGAACTTCCAATGCTATGTTGAAGAGTAATGGTGATAGTGGACAGCCCTGTCTAGTCCCCGATCTGAGGGGGAATGCTTTCAGCTTCTGTCCATTGAGTATGATATTGGCTGTAGGTTTGCTATATATGGATTCCACTATCTTGAGGAATTTTCCGTTTATTCCCATTTTTTGTAGTGTTTTGAGCATGAATGGGTACTGGATTTTGTCAAAGGCTTTCTCTGTATCTATTGAGATAATCATTTGGTTTTTGGCTTTGCTTTTATTGATGTGGTGAATGACATTGATTGACTTACGTATGTTGAACCAGCCTTGCATTCCTGGGATAAATCCCACTTGGTCATGATGAACAATCTTTTTGATATACTATACTTATGGAAAAGCTTTAGAAGTATGGGTATTAACTCTTTCCTAAAGGTTTTGTAGAATTTGTTTGTGAAGCCATCTGGTCCAGGACTTTTGTTGTTGGGAAGATTCTTAATAACTGTTTCGATTTCTTTGTCTGTGATTGGTGTATTTAGGTTTTGTAGTTCTTCTTGGTTCAGTTTTGGAAGGGCATATGTTTCTAGGAATTATTCCATTTCTTCCAGAAATTTCTAACTTGGTGGCATGTAGTTCTTCATAGAAGTTTTGCATGATTTTCTGGATTTCTGTGGTGTCAGTTGTGATATATCCTCTATTGTTTATGATTCTATTAATTTGAGTGTTCTCCCCTTTTTTTTTTAGTGAGTCTGGCTAGGGGTTTGTCAATCTTGTTTAATTTTTCAAAGAACCAACATTTGGCTTCATTTATCTTTTGTATGGTTCTCTTATTTTCGATGTTTATTTCTGCTCTAATTTTAGTGATTTCTGTCCTTTTGGTTGCTTTAGGGTTCCTTTGTTCCTCTTCCTCTAAATCCTTAAGGTGTGCAGTAAGGTCGTTTATTTGAGCTTTTTCTTGTTCTTTAATATGTGATTGTATGGCTATGAGTTTCCCTCTCAATACTGCTTTAGTTGTGTCCCAAATATTTTGATAGCTTGTGTCTTCATTTTCATTTGTTTCCAGGAACATTTGAATATCTTGCTTGAGTGTCTCTATGACCCAGTGGTTCTTAAGCAGTATGCTGTTTAGTTTCCAAATTCTGTGCCTTTTAGTAATTTTATGTTTGTTGTTAAATGTTAGCTTTACTCCACTATGGTCTGAGAAGATTCTTGGGATGATTTCAATGCTCTTGAATTTGTTGATGCTGTCTTTGTGACCTATCATGTGGTCCATCCTAGAGGATGTGTTGTGTGGATTTGAAAAGAATGTGTATTCCAGTTTTTTGGGGTGAAGAACTCTGAAAATGTCCAGGAGGTCTAGTCTGTCCGTCTCTTCATTTAATTCTCTTGTTTCTTTGTTGATTCTCTGCTTTGTTGATCTAAGTGTGAGAGTGAGGTGTTAAAGTCTCCCACTATTATTGTATTACTATTGATGTATTTTTGTAGTTCTTTCAGTAGGTGTTTGATGTATTTAGATGGCCCCTCACTGGATGCATAGATGTTAATAATTGTTAAGTCTCCTTGGCTGATTGATCCTCTAATCATTATGTAATGGCCTTGCTTATCTTTTATTACTTTATTTTATTTAAAATCTATTGTGTCAGAGATGATAATTGCTGTTCTTGCCCCTTTTTTTGTGGTCCATTAGCCTGTATGATAGTTTTCCATCCTTTCACTTTAAGTCTGTGTTTATCTTGTTGGGCCGGATGGGATTCTTACAAGCAGCATATGGTTGGGTTATGTTTTCTGATCCATCCTCCCACTCTGTGCCTTTTGATGGGTGAGTTTAAGCCATTGACATTTATTGATATTATGGATTTAATGTATTGTAGTGCCATTATTCAACATTTTTTTATTTGCTCTGTTATATTGCAAGTATTATAGTGATGTTCTTGTTTATAAAAGGTCTTTTAGAACCTCTTTCAGGGCAGGGTTGGTGATGGTTGCCTCCTTTAACTATTGTCTGTCTGAGAAGGTTTTGATCCCTCCATCTAGGTTGGATGAAAGTCTAGCAGAATATATTATCCTTGGTGGAAACCCTTTTTCATTCAGGGCTCGATAGATATCTTGCCATTCTCTTCTGGCTTTTAGAGTTTGAGAGGAGAAGTCTGCTGATAGTTTTATGGGTTTTCCCCTGTATGTGACTTTTTGTTTTTCTCTTGCAGCCTTTAGGATCCTTTCTTTATCCTTACTTCTTTTCATTGTAACTATGATGTGTCTTGGTGTCTTCAGGTCTGGGGTGATTCTGTTGGGGACTCTTTGGGCCTCTTGAATCTTACTGTCCTTTCTGTTGTTCAGGTCTGGGAAGTTTTCTTCTATAATTTCCTCTAGAATGTTTCCTTCCCCTTCCTCTCTTTCTTCCTCTGGCAGGCCAATTATAGGAATGTTACTTCTTTTGAGATCATCCTATATGTCTCTGTTGTTGTTTTCAGTGTCTCTCAATCTCTTTTTGAACTCCTTTACCTCTTTCTTAGTTTTCTCTAGCTCATCCTCTGGCTAATTCTGTTTTCTGCTTCTGTTAGTCTGCTTTCCCTTCCCTTAGCTTCTTTCTTCAGTTCAGCTATTTCAGCTTTCAGTTCTCTAATTACCTCAAGGTAGCTAGTATTTTCCTTGAGGGTCTCATCTGTTGTTTCCCTAATTCTGCTAGCCCTTTCCTCCATAGTTGTCTTCATTTCTGTGATTATTAAATTTACTATTGCTTGCATACTTTTCTTATCTATGGTTACTTCTGGCTGATTTGTAGTTTCTTCTGGGCTCCTGTCTTCATTCATTGTAGTAGCAGTTTTATTTGCTCTTGGTTTAACCATTATTTTTAATTGATGTGTTTTTTATTTTTATGTTCTGTTGTTGTGTTTTGAGTACAAGCCATGCTATACTAAATACCTTTATGACAAATGCAGTCACCAACCTCAGAAATTATAATAGTAACTGAAGCAAGGGTTGAAGCAGTTTAACCATTTCCAGTTAGCCAAACAATGCCTCCAGTCCAAGAAAAAATGGCAACCAAATCCAAATGAAAAAGAAAAAGGAAAAAAGGGATAGCAAGAATAGACAATTATGCAAATCTGCTGTCCACTGTAAATTCTAGGGGTAGCAAGAGGAGAAAGGGAAATAGAGAAGAGACACACACAAAGAGAGTCCACTCTGAGTCAAATTTCTTCCCCAAAATAATTCACAAACGAGTATCAGTGAATTCAGAAAGCAGAAGAAGGAGGAAGGAAGAAAAGAATGAGAAAAAAAAAGAGCAGTGAAAGGAAAGAGCTTTTTTTGTAATTAGCTAGGAGGAGGGAGAAAGGGGAGAGTGGATAGAGGAGGTAGGTAGAGTGAAACAAGTTCCTCTCACAATGGATAGGACACCCAGTCACCTAGCAATGAAAAATACACTAAAAGTTAATTTTGGTCAACCTGAAGGGGGGGAAGGGACATGCTTGTGTATATATAATAGTTATAATAAAATAGAACAGAGTAAAAAACCCTAACAGTCAAAAAAAAAAAAATTACACCCCTGGTCAGCCAGGAATCTTGGTAAAGAAAAAAGCTCAGTGGGGAGCCTGGCTAGTAGCAGCTCTCCAGCCCCTGGGGTCTGATTATCGGGGGGGGGAGAGGGGTGCACTTCAAAAATAATAAAAAATTTCCTCTTTTTTCTCTGTTTTCTAACCCAAATTGAGCTATAGTCACCTCCTTGGTGTCACACTTAAGACCCCTTATTCACCGTCCTGCTGATGGCCAGGTATCCTACCCTTTCCAGCAGTTGTTGTCAGAGCTCACGCTAGCAGCTGCCTCCAAGTCGTCATCTTGGCTCCACCTCTCTCCATTAATTTTAACAAAACCAGCTGCTGGTTTAACAAATACCATAAGGGAAGAACCATAATGTGAAGGAAAAAAATGTTTGTAAGATTTATAAATCTTTAAATCCTAAAAGTGGGGAAACAACCTTTTAAGATAATTATTTATTTGATGGAAACAGAGATATTGGAGGGGGGAGAAAGGAAGAGAGACTACTGCAGCACTGCTTCACCACTCATGAAGCTTACCCCCTCATGAAACCTCCCCCCTGCAGGTGGGGATCGGGGACTTGAACACTGGTCTTTGTACATAGCAACAGGTGCACTCTTCCATGTGCACCACCACCCAGCCCCCCCAAAACAACTTTTTCATGATCTGAATATTTGCACATTTTTCTTACTGTCATCTGTGCCAATTTTTTTTATTACTTATATGTACATAGTAAGAATGTTCTGTGTTTTTAAAAGTAATCTATCTTGCATTTGTTAAACCAGTTTTAAACTCAGTTCCAACAAAACTAAATATCAGTATCCTAGACTACAATCTAAAGGAATTGATTACAGAGTTCATCATTACATATTTTTTCATTTGGCTGCACAGCTTCCCTCCACCTCTCTACCAAAAGAACTTCTATTTACTTATTATTCTTTAGAAACTAAGTAATATATTTACACAGGTTTAAATGTCAACTGTTTCTTCTTTTTTTAAATGTCAACTGTTTCTATAAACTACATATAAAAATATTCCCTTACCCCTTACCTACATAATACCAATATTTAATATTTTAACTACTTTTTGCAGTATATCTCCACATTTTAAAATAATTGTTATTTCATTTTTTAAATAAAGATTGACTGACTTAATGAAAGACAGACAACCAGAGCATATCAACGCATATATAATGCTCAAGATTGAGTTCAGAACTCATGCATGTAACTCTTGCACTCCACCACTAAACTACCTCCCCACTCACACTTTCTTGATTTTTTTAAAATTCTGGATAATAACTCTTGTCTTCCTACAATGAAACATGATGATTTACCTCTCAAAGAACTACACCATTTTATGAGCTCTCCTTCCTTTGTAATGAATAATATTCCACTTTTAATAATTTTTCTCTTACATTTTACTATAAGCAGTCAAGAGGAACCAGGCTGCTTCTTCAATAATTTGCTTAGATACTTCTTCAATCTTTTTTTTTCAATTGAAGTAACATTGCCTTATAATATTCTTTTAAAAAATATTTTTATTTATTGGATAAAGAGAGACAGCCAGAAATCAAGACAGAAGGAGGTGATAAAGAGGGAGAGAGACAGAGACACCTGCTATACTGCTTCACTGCTTGTAAAGCTTTCCCTCTGCAGGTGGGACCAGGGGCTTGAACCCAAGTTCTTGCTCACTGTAACATGTGCACTCAATCAGGTGCTCTGCCACCTGGCCTGTGCCTTATAATGTTCTGTAACTATCAGGTCTACATCTACATCACTGAAAATCATCATGTATATACACTGTGTTAAGTTGACCACTAAAAGTTCAGTTCTGCCCTTCACTATACATTTGTTCCCTGCACTTTTTCCCCTACCCACTTCCTTTCTGGTAACCACTTGAACTTATAGTCCAGACATTTTTTTGGTGTTGTTGTTTTGTTTTGTATTAGTTCATCCATGTATTTATTTATTTGCCTCTGTAAGTGAAATCATGGTGTCTGTATTTCACTAAGCATAAACCCTTCTATAAGTATGTTTATCTATGTGTTTGCAAGTTGCAAGATTTCATCCTTTTAATGCCAAATGGCATTCTATTTGTGTACATATACCATAACCTCCTTATTCATCCCTCAGTTGATGGACACTTAGGTTGTTTCCAGTTCTTGGCTATTGTTAAAAAAAAAAAAAGTTACTAGTGTATTGCACCAAAGTAAAGGACTGGGAGTTGGGGGGGGGGGTAGGCTGGGGTGAGAGTATTTTGAAGAAAAATGAGAATTTTTTAATTTTTATTTATTTATTCCCATTTGTTGCCATTGTTGTTTTTTATTGTTGTAGTTATTGTTGTTGTTGGATAGGACAGAGAGAAATGGAGAGAGATGGGGGAAGACAGAGAGGAGGAGAGAAAGATAGATACCTGCAGACCTGCTTCACTGCTTGTGAAGAGACTCCCCTGCAGGTGGGGAGCCAGGGCTTAAACCGGGATCTTTATGCCGGTCTTTGTGCTTTGCGCCACCTGCGCTTAACCCGCTGCGCTACAGCCCGACTTCCGAAAAATGAGAAATTTTACACATATACCAACAACTATATTTGCTGTAAATCATTAATCGCCCAATTCAAAAAAAAGTTTCACTAAACATATGGTGCATGTTTATCTTCAAATTAGTGTTTTTGTATTTTGGGGATAAATACCTAGAAGTAAGATAATTGGATCATAGGAACATTTTATCTCCAATTATTGAGAAATCCCCATACTACTTTTCATAGTGACTACAGCACTTTACATCAATACCAAGAGTGTACCAGTTCCCTTTGTTTCTTGTCTTTTTGAATGATGGCCATGCTTGTTATAAGGTATTATCTTATTGTTGTTTTGATTTGTACTTATGGTGAATATCTTTCCATGGACTTACTGGCCATCTGTATGTCTTCTTTGGAAAAGTGTCTATTCAGATTCTCTATCCATTCTTTTTTAAAAAAATATTATTAATTAGGGAGTCGGGCTGTAGCGCAGCAGGTTAAGCGCAGGTGGCGCAAAGCACAAGGACAGGCATAAGGATCCCGGTTTGAACCCCGACTCCCCACCTGCAGGGGAGTCGCTTCACAGTGGTGAAGCAGGTCTGCAGGTGTCAATCTTTCTCTCCTCCTCTCTGTCTTCCCCTCCTCTCTCCATTTCTCTCTGTCCTATCCAACAACGACAACAACAATAATAACTACAACAATAAAACAACAAGGGCAACAAAGGGGAATAAATAAAATAAATATTTAAAAATATATATATTATTAATTTATTCCCTTTTGTTGCTCTTGTTATTTTATTGTTGTAGTTATTGATGTCGTCATTGTTGGATAGGACAGAGAGAACTGGAGAAAGGAGGGGAGAATAGAGGGGGAGAGAAAGATAGACACCTGCAGACCTGCTTCACCCCCTGTGAAGTGACTCTCCTGCAGGTGGGGAGCCAGGGGCTGGAAGCAGGATCCTTACACCAGTCTTGGGCCATGTGCGCTTAACCTGCTGTGCTACCACCCAACTCCCCCTTTACCCATTTCTTTATTCAAGTTGTTTGTTTTTCTGAAGTTAGGTAAAGTTGGTTTATAAGACTACACATTCTAGGCATAGAACTTCACTTCTTAACTGATTTTATATTATAATAAGTATAGTGAAATTTGTTGAAACCACAAAAAGGTCCTGGATCACCAAAGTACTTCTGACAAAGAACAGCAACATAGTCATCATACTCCCCAACTTCAAACTATACTGCAAAGTTACAGTCATCAGAACAGTGTGGTATTTGCATAAAAATAGACACATTAATCAATGAAATTATATATACATTTAATAATAAATATTTTCTTTATAACAAAGGGGCCTAGAGCATAAAATGTCACAGGGGGAAGTATTTCAATAATGATGGATGGATCTGAGAGGTGATGCACTGGTAGAACTCTGGACTTCTAAGCATAAAATCCATGTTCTGTCCTTCCCACTACACATTCCAAAGTACTACTCTGATCTGTCTCTTACTCTCTCATGAAATAGAATAAATTATTTTTTTAATATTTATTCCCCCTTTGTTGCCCTTGTTTTTTTTTAATTGTAGTAGTTATTGTTGTCATTGTTGTTGTATAGGACAGAGAGAAATGGAGAGAGGAGGGGAAGACAGAGAGGAGGAGAGAAAGACACCTGCAGACCTGCTTTACTGCTTATGAAGCAACTCCCCTCTGTAGGTGGGGAGCCGGGGACTCGAACCGGGATCCTTAAGCCAGTCCTTGCATTTGTGCCATGTGAGCTTAACCCACTGCACTATCGCCCAACTCCCAGAAGAAATTGTTTATAATGCTATTAGTGACCAAGGAAATAGCTCAGCTGATAGAATGTAGGACTTGCATGCTTGAGGCTCCCAGTTTCATCCCCAGTACTGCATGTACCATAGTTATACTCTGGCTTCTTTCTTTCATGTGAAATTCATTGTCTCATATGAGGTAAATAAAATAAATCTTTCAAAAGAATAAGTTTCTATTAAAATTGTTAATAGGAGGGAGTTGGGCGGTAGCGCAGCGGGTTAAGTGTGTGTGGCGTGAAGCGCAAGGGCCGGTGTAAGGATCCTGGAGCCCAGCTCTCCACCTGCAGGGAAATCGCTTCACAGGCGGTGAAGTAGGTCTGCAAGTGTCTATCTTTCTCTCCACCTCTCTGTCTTCCCTTCCTCTCTCCATTTCTCTCTGTCCTATCCAACAATGACATCAATAACTACAACAATAATAGCTACAGCAATAAAAACAAGGACAACAAAAAGGGACTAAATAAATACTAATTTTTTTTAATTGTTAAAAAGGAATAAGCTTTTTTAAAATGGTGTTCAGAAAATAGTCACACACAAAAGAATAGAACTGGATCACTATCCCATACCATGTACGAAAATTAACTTCCTGATTCATAGATAGTATTTTTTATTGATATGAGAGAGAGAACACACAATGCTAGAGATTAAACTCAGAACCTCATGATTGAGGTTCAGACACTCTCTCCACTGAACCACCTACCAAGGCTCATCTTTTACATTAAAAAAAAATGCATAATGTTTGGTAAGCCTCTTCATATAAAAAAAAAACATGTCATCTAGTCATTTTTTGAAAAGAAAATTTTCTCACCCTGTTTTCTCTTTGTCTGGAATTACTCCTATTGCATAAACATTGACATCTAATTTTCTGTGTTCTCTGTTTTCTAAGTCCTCTGAACAGATTTAGAGGACATTATAGAAAATAAGAACAGCGGGGGTTGTGCTGTAGTGCAGCGGGTTAAGCGCACATGGTTTAAGCCACAAGGACCGGCATAAGGATCCCGGTTCGAGCCTCTGGCTCCCCACCTGGAGGAGTTTCACTTTACAGGCAGTGAAGCAGGTCTGCAGGTGTCTCTTTCCCCCTCTCTGTCTTCCCCTCCCCTCTCGATTTCTCTCTGTCTTATCCAGCAACAAAACAGCAGTGACAACAATAATGACAAGAATAAGGACAATGGAAAAAATTGCCTCCAGGAGCAGTGGATTCGTAGTGCAAGCACTGAGACCCAGCAATAACCCTGGAGGCGGGCGGGGGGGAGGGAAGGGAAGGGAAGAGGAAAAGGGAAAGGGAAGGGGAAGGGGAAGGGGAAGGGGAAGGGGAAGGGGAAGGAAAGGAAAGGAAAGGAAAGGAAAGGAAAGGAAAGGAAAGGAAAGGAAAGGAAAGGAAAGGAAAGGAAAGGAAAGGTTAAAGGAAAGGGGAAGGAAAGGGAAAGGGAAAGGAAAGGGAAAGGGAAAAGGAAGGGAGGAGAGGAGAGGAGTGAAGAGACTGTGAAGTGACTCCCCTACAGGTGGGGAGCCGGGGCTCAAACCAGAATCCTGACTCTGGTCCTTGCACTTTGCACCACCTGTGCTTAACCCGCTGCACTGCGCCTGACTCCCTGAATCTTTCTCGTTTTATCTAATGTTCCATAACTGTTCATATTGTTTTTTGTGGTACTGAAGATTGAACTTGGGGCCTCACACATACAGAGTACTACTGCTAAATAACTTTCTGAGTGACTTTTTAATTCTTTAATTTTCAGAGAGAAGAGACTCCTCAACACTAACTCTACCATTTTTAGCCCCCACTTTTAGTGGATGTATGCAGATGATGGTTTCAACTTTGTTCTGCAAAGCCAGCTATCTCTCATCCACACACTTTAAAAATTTCAAAATTCTATAGCTGTTCTCTTTTTTCTTTTTCTTCCTTCTCTGTTTCTTCCTCTTCCCTTCCTGTCTATGTATGTGTGTGTGTGCGTGCGTGCATGCATATGTGTGTGCGTGCGTGCGTGCGTGTGTGTGTGTGTGTGTGTGTGTGTGTGTGTGTGTGAGACAGAGAGGGAGAATGTGTGTTTGTACCTGTTTTCATTCCTCAAGCCCCTGGTTTCCACCTGCAGGAGGAAAGCTTCATGAGTGGTGAAACAGAGATGCAGGTGTCTCTCTTACCAAACTCAAATGTCATTTCCTTTCTATTTTTCCTGACCCCATATGCAGAATTGTTTCATCATAGTCTCACAGAATTATATATGCCTATAATAGCATTTACCATTCTTTATTTTAATTATTATTTTAGTGAGTCATAACTATAATCTCCTTGAGAACCATCATTGTATTAACTTATACTATGTAGTACATTTTACTACTATGTGCACTTAACTTGGTGTGCCACCACCTAGCCCCCTACATTTTATAGTATAGATTTTCATGATTTTAAAATTTGAATTGATCCAATGAATTATCACCATCCTCACTTGGCATTTGATATCTAGTATAAAATGTTCTTTGAAAACATCTCCATATGACTCTGAAGGGTCTTAAAATAGTATCAATATATCTCTATCCATAAATATAACCCTATTTCTTTTTTTTAAATATTTTATTTATTTAATTTTTTTGAGAGAGATAGACACAGAGAGAAACACCAGAGCACTGATCAGCTTGGTTTATAGTGGTATGGGGATTAAACCTGGGACTTTGGAGCCTCAGGCATGAGAATCTGTTTGCATAACCATTATGCTATCTCTCCCACCCCAAAATAACCCTATTTCAACTAATCTTTAACTTCAGACTTCTGCAGCTACACTTATTGCTAACTTGAGATTGAAACAATTTTTTAATTCAGCCACATAAGCAGCCTTGAAAAAAAAAAAAAGCAGGTCTGCTTGAAAAGAAGACATACATGTAGTTTTTTTAAAAAGTACCCATTGATTATGTGCATTATGTGATATGATATCTGCTATGTCACAGAGGATCCAAGAATACTACTGTTTTAGAATATCACCTTTGAATTGAAATCAATATAAACTATTTTCCTTGGGAAAAGTAAGTGTAACATTTTACAGTATGCCAAATAATATGCTAGTCCCTTTACAAATGTTGTCTCTTCATTCTCGTGACATCCCTACAATGTAAATGGTGTTCTGATCTTAGATTTATAGTTGAGGAATTTAAATCTGAGCAAGTCCAAGGTTAACTCAGTAAAAATTGAAACCTTTTCTGAGCACCTCCCCTCTGACTCCCAGCCTTCCACTAAATGCCTTTTCTGTGTACTGTAGTTATACCATAAATTTAACTTCATCTTGTCACTTACCAGATTGAAATGGCATTATTTTTGTACCTATCTCCTCCACTAAATTGTTCCTCAGAGGTAGGAACAGAGAGGTCTGGGATGTGGGGGGAATAGCAGGAAGGTATCTATCCTACATATAGGGGACTTAACAGTGAGAAGTTCCAGGTTTGATTCCTGACACTACCAATGCACAGAACTGGGTATAAGGGAAGGAAGTAGGAATAGCACATGGCTGCTGTTCTCAGCGGGTATTTGTTGGACTGCAGCTTTGAGTTCAGAATCTAGGCCCAAGTATGTCTTGCTCATCATCACAGGAACACACAAAATGTCAAGATGATCTCCAAGTAATTTTGAGAAATGCAAACTAAGCCAGTTTGAAAATTTTTTTTAACATATCTGGTTTCTTATTTATTTTTCATATTGAGAAAACTAATGTTTTGGAGACTTCATACCAACTAAAAGTGAAAGAAAAGAGTAAAGTGAAACATGGCTTATACATACATCAAATATTTTATTTTCCAGGAGCATTATGGGTATGCATCATTCTCAATCCACATTGCAAACTGGAGGAAAAATCCTGTTGGCTGCAGCAACTGCAGAAGTGGAGTGACCTGGACGTCTGTCCTCTGGAGGATGGGAACTATGGGCATGAACTGCCCAACATCACCAATGCACTTTCTCAGAATATCAGTCATAGCCCTGGTGAGCCAGAAATCCTTTTTTGCCTAGAACTCCAAAATCTCAGAGGGTGAAACGTTAGGGCAAAGTGACTGGACAACCTCTTGTTATCTTAAATTAAAAAAAGCTTCCTCTTTTGTCTTGAAATGCCAAAACTTAGATAAGGATAAATTTTTACCTTTGACTTTGGGGATACCGTCCTTCTCCACATCTAGAGTTACTTTATAGTAGCCAGCATAAATTGCTAGAGCCCTCTGAATGAATCCCCTTTACCCTTCAAGTTCTTTTTTTTTTATTGTAGTTATTACTGTTGTTGTTATTGATATAATCATTGTTGGATAGGACAGAGAAAAATGGAGAGAGAAGGGGTAGACAGAGAGGGGGAGAGAAATATAGACACCTGCAGACCTTCTTCACCGCTTGTGAAGCAACTCCCCTGCAGGTGGGGAACCAGGGGCTCGAACCAGGATCCTTATGCCAGTCCTTGCACTTTGCGCCACCTGCGCTTAACCCACTGTCTACCATCCGACTCCCTACCCTTCAAGTTCTTTATGACTGATGAATCTTGGCCTTGGTTGGGGATTGATTTAACATGGAATACCTACCTCAAGAGAAGGATAGAAGACTGACAAAAAAGGGTGTGTGTATAAGAGGGGTACAACTCCACACAATTCCACCACCAGAACTCCTTATCCCATCCCCCCCCCATTGCTTTCCTATTCTTTAACCCCATGGGAGTATGGACCCAGGGTCACCGTGGGGTGCAGAAGGTGGAAGGTCTGACTTCTGTAATTGCTTCCCTGCTGAACATGGGCATGAACAGGTTGATCATACACCCAGCCTGCCTCTCTCTTTCCCTAGTGGATCAGTGCTCTGAGGAAGATTGGTGGGGTCATCTGTCCAGGAAAGTCCAGTTGGCATCATGGTAGCATCTGGAACCTGGTGGCTGAAAAAGAGCCAACATACAAAGCCATACAAATTGTTGATTAATCATGAACCTAAAGGCTGGAATATTGAAGATGAAGATTTGGGGTCTCCATTTTGGAAATAGCTAGTAGGTCTGTTTTAGGTATATTCCAGAGGGCCCATGACTTTATTAGTTTTTGCCTGAGCCTAACATCTGATATTCAGGTGGACCCAGGTTATTATCTGGGAAGATGATGCCATGGCTGGAAAAAGGACTAGAAATCTGGATCAGGGAAGAGAGTAGCTTCCAAATAGAAGAAAAGTGTATAAATATTTTTTACTGTAAACCCCATCTGGGGCCCATATTCAGCATAGGAGCCTAGGTAACCTCTGCATCCTGCAGGTCCAAACTTGCACTCTGTGGTCATCAGTAGGAACATTCCAAGTTGTACCAATTTCAGGACCTATCTTCTCCAGGTGGTAGATAGAGTATATTATCCAACCCCCCTTCGGAGGATGGAAGCAAGGTCCTTTGGGGGCCACCAATGGGGTCCACCATGCTGTTCCTGATGTAGATGACCATTGACAATGGAGAGAAGATCCATTTGAGGTCCAGGCCCATCATGCTTGTTTGGGAATCCAGGATTCCCCGACTAGGACCCCAGCTGATGGAGTGGCCCAATAGTGACTAAAGAGTCATCATTAAAGTATGATGTCTTGCCCTTATTCTTGCCCTTATTCAGGTTTTATAGTCCTTACTTTGATAAGGTTAGCTTTGGAGTGACTGAGGAAAGTGTAATAGGAAGTAGGTGAGGAGAGCATTTAGGTCTAAGTACAAGCTATTTCATTAGTTACTTTAAGGTGTCTTTTTAGGTCTACTTGCTTGCTTCACTTATTGACTCACTGCAAACTATTGTGCACTTTTGCTTTAAGGTATATGTTTTGCCCTAATTTATGGATAACGTGTACATCTGCCCTATCTGATGGGACCTGATCTATATCTAGGTTTTGAGGCTTTGTCAGGAAGTGGACCACCAAAAATGGAATTAAGGAGTCCTATGAGAAAGGAATGGTGTCACCCGAGTAATGATGCTGAAGGGTTGACATTCCATGCCTGATGTCTCTGGACATATTGTGAAGTGAAGCAGATGCAGTATCAATTGGTATAAATTGAGAAAAGCATGCTGAAAAGTGAGCCCCACCCTAGAGGTTCCAGGACTGGGGGAAATTTGGGCTTTATAGAGGAAGTGGGAGGTCCCTGCTGTCTTAGGGTTTAAGAAGGTAATAGATAGTTATTGCTATAATCAAATTATTTGTCAATTGGGTTGACTTTGAAAACCCCATTGTTAGGACTTGCTGTATCATACATGACCTCACCATAATTTTCCCTTTGATGTTATTTATATATATATATATTTGTATTTTATAAAGTAACGCCACCGGTTGCTTCTGCTCTCCTGTTATAAGCTTTTAGGAGAGTCAACATTTCAAAGACTCAGCCTATGGTCTGTGCATTGAAAAGTTTGAGAGAGTCAGGTGGTGGCACAGCAGATTAAGCGCACATGGCGCAAAGTGCAAGGATGGGTGTAAGAATCCCAGTTCAAACCCCGACTCCCCACCTGCAGGGAATTCACTTCACAGGTGGTGAAGCAGGTCTGCAGGTGTTTATCTTTCTCTCCCCCTCTCTGTCTTCCATTCCTCTCTCAATTTCTCTCTGTCCAACAACAATAGCAATAACAACAATAATAACAACGATGATAAACAAGGGCAACAAAAAGGGAAAAAAATTAAAAATTTTTTTTAAAAGTTTGAGACAATCAATTCTCCCCTCATATTAATTAAATAGTGATTTATGTGACTACAAGTTAATAGTAGTGTACATAAACACCATTCCCACCACCAAAAGACTGTCCCATCTCATCCCCCCTCCATGAAGCTGAGCATCCACCCAGAGATTTTTACATTGGTGCCCTACTCCAAACTCAGATCCTGCTTTGAGTTTCCCTTTCTTTTTTTTTAATTTTTTTTATTTAAGAAAGGATTAATTAACAAAACCATAGGGTAGGAGGGGTACAACTCCACACAATTCCCACCACCCAATCTCCATATCCCACCCCCTGCCCCTATAGCTTTCCCATTCTCTATCCCTCTGGGAGCATGGACCCAGGGTCATTGAGGGTTGCAGAAGGTAGAAGGTCTGGCTTCTGTAATTGCTTTCCCGCTGAACATGGGCATTGACTGGTCGGTCCATGCTCCCAGTCTGCCTCTCTCTTTCCCTAGTAGGGTGTGTCTCTGGGGAAGCTGAGCTCCAGGACACATTGGTGGGGTCTTCAATCCAGGGAAGCCTGGCTAGCATCCTGATGGCATCTAGAACCTGGTGATTGAAAAGAAAGTTAACATACAAAGCCAAACAAGTTGTTGAGCAATCATGGACCCAAAGCTTGGAATAGTGGAAAGGAAGTGTTAGGGGGATACTCACTGCAAACTCTAGTGTACTTCTTTCAAGTATATATTTTGCAGTAGTTTATGGATACGTGTGAACATAAGCTCTCTCTCACAGAAACTGGTGTATATCTAGGTTTTGGGACTTTGTTAGAAAGTGAACCACCTGAGATGAAATTAGAGTGTACTATAAAAGGAAAGGTCTCACCCGAGTAATGAAGCTGAAGGGTTGTCATTCCACACGTGAAGTCTCTGGACACAGTCTGAGGTGAAGCATGTTGAGGTGGCAATCGTTGCGTTGGTTAGGTTGTGGTCAGCGGATGCAATATTATTTGATATGGATTGGGAGAGGCATACGGGAAAGTGGGCCCTATCCAAGGGTTCCAGGACTGGGGGAAGTAGAGGCTCTATAGTGGAGATGTGAGGTTCCTGCTGTCTTACAGTTCAAAAAGACAATCGATAGTTAATGTTATCATCACATTATTTGGTAATTGGGTTAACTTTGAAAAGTCCCTTTGTTATGGCTTGCTGTACAGTATCCAGTATCTTGTATATAGCTGTGCTATTGGATGCTTCTAATCTACTTGGTCTAGGCTTTTGAGAGAGTCCGCATATCAAATACACAGCCTATATATTAAAAAGATTCAGTTTGTGTTTTGAAAAATTTTGAGACATACAATTGATTTTCCCCCTCTCATATTAATTAACTAGTGATTTATATGTCTACATTTTGCTAGGAGTGTACATAAACACCATTCCCACCACCAAAAGACTGTGACCCATCACTCCCACCCACTCCTACCCCCCACTGGCCCAGGAAGCTGCATGTCTACCCCTCACCACAGGGCTTTTACTTTGGTGCCCTACTTACAATTTGGTCAGGTCCTGCTTTTAGTTTCCCTTTCAGATCTTCTTCCTCAACTTCTGTTGATGAGTGGGATCATCCCATACTCATCTTTATCTTTCTGACTTAGCTCACTTAACATAATTCCTTCTAGCTCTGTCCAAGATGGGTCAGAGAAGGTGGGTTCATTGTTCTTGATAGCTGCATGAGTTTCCCTTTCTGTTCTTCTTTCTCAACTTCTGTTTATGAATGGGATCATCCCATACTCATCTTTGTGTTTCTGACAGCTCATTTAACATAATTCCTTCGTGGTCCAGGAGGTGGCGCAATGGATAAAGCACTGCATTATCAAGCATGAGGTCCCAAGTTCAACCCCCAGCAGAGAGGTTCTTTCTCTCTCATTAATAAATAAATTTAAAAAAAATTTTTTAAGCATAATTCCTTCTAGCTCCATCCAAGATAAGCCAGAGAAGGTGGGTTGAATGTTCTTAATAGTGTATCATAATTTTTTAAAGATTTATTTATTTGTGTGAGAGAGAAACCAGAGAATCTGCTCTTAAATATATGCAGTGCCGGGAATCAAACCTTGACCTCATGCATACAAATTCAGCTGGTCTGTCCATAGTTCCATCTCCCAGGCCTGCTCTGTCAGTATGTTTGATGGTCAGTAGCCTCAAAGATGGTATCTTTCCAATATTTTTACTCTCAGTTCTTTGCCTTACTCTCTCCTAGTAGGCTCATTTTCCAACAAAGCATAGCTATATGATCCTATGATCATACCATAAACCTTGTCATTACCAATAACTATACCGTCTTTATTGCCTCAATTTCAAGCAGCTCTAATTACCAGCACCAGTCTTACTAGCTTATTTTCTAACCAATTTCAAGCAGCTCTAATTGCCACCACCAATTTTACTAGCTTATTTTCTTTATTAACCTAAATCCAGTAATTCTTTGACCCACTAGGACTTTTGATCTTACTACTTTTTCATTCTCTTGCTAGCCTCATTTTCCTCCTTATTTGGGTGAGATTCCTGGGTGCATCATTATTATCACACCCTTGCATATACATTCTAATCCTCCTTTCCCTTTCTTACACTCAAATAGCAAAGCCTTAACCTTTGAGTTAACTCCCTAATTTCTCAGTGCTCACAGCTGAACATAGTGGAGAGCAACATGGTAAGTGAACTCAAGTGGGGTATAGTAATCTAGATATCACTACATTTCTCCAGCCTTTGCTTTCTTTTACTATTTATTTGTTTGTTTATTAGCTAGAGACAGAGAAAAACTGAGAGGGAAGGGGAATATAAAAAGAAAAAGACACCTGATTCACTACTCATGATCTCCCCCCCCCCCGCTGCCGCCGCCGCCGCTGCCGCTGCAGCCGCCACTGCCACCACCATAGATGGGGATTAGGGGCTTGAACATGGGACCTTGTACTTGGTAACATTGTGTGCCTAACTGTGCACCATCACCCAAACTCACAAAAAGATTTTTTTACAGTATGTTTTTTAATTTTTTTATTATCTTTATCCATTGGCTAGACAGTCAGAAATCAAGAAGAAAGGTAGTAATAGGGGAGAGAGGCAGAGAGACGCCTGAAGCACCGCTTCACCACTTGCAGAGCTGTACCCCTGTAGGTGGTGATTGGGGGCTTGAACCTGTGTCCTTTCACATTGTAATGTGTGCTCAATCAAGTGTACCACCACCTGGTGCCCACAAAAAGATTTTCATGCCTGAAACTCTGAGATCCCAGGTTCAGTCACTGGCACCATTATAAGCCATAGCCGAGCAGTGCTCTGGTTAGAAGGAGAAGGAAAAAAAGAAAAATATATTAAGAATCTAATTTCCACTGTGGGCTGAGCAGATCCATGGTGGAGTCTGAGTTCAATAGAAGAGGGGCTTAGACTGTAGCCTGTAAAAGAGAAAACATAAGGGAGAAGCCATCTCAATAAATACCACTAGCACTACTCAAATCTTCTGAACCTATACTTTATGAAATGTGACAACTTCTGAAGAGATAACTGGACTCCAAAGACTTTTTCTTGCTAATTACTTTTGTGTTCAGTCTGAATCCTCTGACTTTCCTTACTAAGTTTTTGCGTAGTCTGAGTAAATGCACCTCATGTGGACATCCCTTTAGTTTTTAACTCAAAATAGTTTCAACTACCCTTAATCTGGCCAAGAGTCACGATATATCTCAAGCACTATGGTAGCTCTTTTATAGTGGTGCTGAATAGTGAACCCAGGCCTCATGTATTTGTGATGCCACTGCTGAGTGGCCTCCCTGCATAGTTTTTGCATTCTATATTTCCAGGATTGAGAAAGAGAGTTGTATAAGGACAGAGCAAGAGGGAGAGATACCATAGCACCACTCCACCACCTGTGGAATGCCCCCCCCCCATACTATTCTTGGTGCTCCTCAGTAGTTCTGGAGCTCAAACCCAGGGCCTTAAGCATGATATGGCATGTATTCGACTATTCAAGCTATTCCCTGGCCTCTTTTGAGATTTACTTATTTGCTTTATGACATAGAGGTCAGGACACCTCCGAGCTATGTGGTACAAAGGAAAAATGTGGAGCCTTGTACTTGCCAGTCCTACCTTCTATCCACTGAGCCACTTCTCTGGCTTTCCCTTTATGTGTTTTTCCCCCCTTTAATTTTCCATTTTATTTTTATTAATATATTTTATTTACTTTTGCTGACTTTTTATAGAAACAAAGAAAAGTTGAGAGAGAAGGAGGAGATAGAGATGATAGGTAGATATACCTGCAGCATTCTTTCACCACTTAGGAAGCTTCTCCCTACAGGTGGGAACCAGGGGCTTGAACCTGGATCCTTGCGCACTGTGATGTGTGTGCTCAGCCAGGTATGCCACCACCTGGCGCAGCCTCCCTTTAATTTTATTTAATGTCATCTCCATGAGTTCTGCTGTATCCACAGCTCATGACAATACACCTTCCATTTGCTTTTCCCATATACTATCTTTTAGAATGAAGCCTAAGCTGAGGATGAAAGTGTTTTACAGACACCTATCACAGGGAGGTGAGAAAATGTACCCATGTGTCAGCAGCTGTACTGTATTTCTTTAGCCTATCAATAAGATTTTTTTTTAATTTTTATTATTTAGCCTACTATGCTGTCTTATTTTCACTGCACCTCTTTTTCTGAGAAGAGATGACTTGGTTAGACTCCAATGAGGAAACAAATTAGTCTTTTTATTAGTAACATGTTAGTTACTCAGGTATTTGTGTGACAGAGGTAGTATAACACACAAGGCTTGAGTTCTTTTTAAGTTCTTTTAACATGAAGTTCACAGAAGTCCTTTGTCTGATAAGGTCATGGTGTAAATGAGACAGGTTATGAATTGTCCAGGGAAATTATCTAGCTGTTTCTGTCTTCATCAGGCTTATATAAAAAGTTTTCATTCTCTTAATTGAGTGGCTGAACAGTATTACTCTCTTTCATGTTACTCAGAGTTCTATGAGAAATTGGTCTTGTGTAGCCGTAGCTCTCTGTAGAAAGACTATTTCCATAGAGGGCACAGTAAAAGCTATCCATCGAAAAAAGAGCATAGCAAGCACCCAGAGGATGTCAGGACCACTGTTCTCACTATCCATACACTATTCTACCCATCCTCCTACCCTGAAAAAGACATAGGAGTTAGTGCTTCCAATTACTCATTATTGAACAGTTACATATCTTTCTATCCCCAGACTCCTTATCCAGGCCAAAACGAACAGTGTTCACAAGAGCTATCGAGGGCCGTGAATTACATTGGCAGGACAGCCACTTACAGCGAATCATCAGCAGCGATATATATACAGCTCCTGCCTGCCAACGGGAAAGTGAGAGACTGCTCTTTAATTCCCAAGGACAGCCACTGTGGCTTGGTAAGTTTACTTCTCTACTCTTAAGAATTGCATAGGTGAGAGATAGCATAATGGATATGCAAACAGGCTGGCATGCCTTGCCAGGCTAGCCTAAGAGTATTTCTTCCTGGGCACATGCTCTCTGGGTTGGAGAGAACTCGACCAGAGCCAACCTAGGCTGCTGCTTACTCAGCGATGCGGGAGAGGAACCAGGAACTCTCATGGCTGAGCAGGAACACAATGCAATGTTTTTATTGATCAGAAAAAAATGCCTTTATATCTTCTGAAGCGGAAGTGGCAGGTTGGAAAAGGAAATGGCTAGGAGAGGGGGCGGAGTAGAAAAAAAGAGCGTGAAGGTAGCAAGCTTCCATCTAACCAGTGGGGATTAAACCAATGCCCTGCAGGCAGGGTGGGTCTCAAACAAAACAATGATTATGTAAATAGACCACAGCATCAAGCAATCATGGAGCAGGGGGGAGCTAGTGTAATACCCAACAATGCCTGAGACTCCAAGGTCCCAGGTTCAATCCCCAACACTACCATAAACCAGAGCTGACCAGTTTTCTGGAGAGAGAGAGAGAGGGAGAGAAAGAATATGAATTTCAGAGCTCTGGGTTGGCAGTGTAGGCTCACCTGGATAGTGTACCTGCTTTGAAGGAAAATATGATATCTTTCTCTTTTTTTTTAACATTTATTTATTTATTCCCCTTTTTTGTTGCCCTTGTTGTTTTGTTATTGTTGTAGTTATTGATGTCATCGTTGTTGGATAGGACAGAGAGAAATGGAGAGAGGAGGGGAAAGAGAGAGGGGGGAGAGAAAGATAGACACCTGCAGACCTGCTTCACCACCTGTGAAGCCACTCCCCTGCAGGTGGGAAGCCAGGGGCTTGAACCGGGATCCTTCACTGGTCCTTGGGATTTGCACCACCTGCACTTAACCTGATGTGCTACTGCCCAACTCCCTGTTTTTGTTTCTGTCTCTCTCTCCTCTGTAGCGTGTAGTCCGGGAGGTGGCGCAGTGGATAAAGTGTTGGACTCTCAAGCATGAGGTCATGAGTTCAATCCCCAACTGCACATGTACCGGAGTGATGTCTGGTTCTTTCTCTCTCTCCTCCTATCCCTCTCATTAATAAAAAAGTAAAATATATTTTTTTAAAAATTAGCTCCAGAACTTCATGCCATATCCTGAGCCAGCCTTCTGCATAGGTATGGGCAACACAACTATAATATGGGCAGTACTTATATCAACATGTTGGGACCTCGGGTATTTATGTGAGGTCTGTTGTCATATGCAGTCATCTGGGGTACAATAATCACAAATAGAGAAATTTATATTCTGTTTCCTAAGTTTTGTTGGGGAAAAGGGTTAATAAATTTCAACAACTACTAACACAACCATTAGTAATTAGTCTAGCAAGTTCCAAAGATACATTCTGTATGCATCATTCAGTATTTGTTTCTTTCAGTAGTCTGCTTTTAAAAAATAAAATGCAAAAAAAAAAAAAAAAAGACATAAGTTTATAGGTTTGTTTTTGTTTTGCCTCTCCAGTTAGACTGGGGCTCAGTGCCTGCACTACGAATCCACTGCTCCTGGAGGCCATTTTTCCCATTTTGTTGCCCTTGTTGTTGCGCTTGTTGTAGTTGTTATTATTGTGTTGGATAGGACAGAGAGAAATCGAGAGAGGAGGAGAGAAAGGTAGACACCTGCAGACCTGCTTTGTTTGTGCAAGTGGGGAGCCAGGTGCTCGAACCGGGATCTTTACACTGGTCATTGCGCTTTGCACCATGTGCGCTTAACTCATTGCGCTACCGCCCAGCTCCCAGTTTATAGGTTTTCCTAGTCAACAGTTACTGAGCAACTTTATAATCTAGTCTAAAATTATATGTTTTGCTGAGAAGACACTGGGTTTGAAACTTAAATTATCCTATGATAGTATCTGGAATACAACCTGCATTTGTCACCAAATTATCTTTTTAGCTTCACCTTCATAACAGAATAGGGTTTTTCTAGCTTAAGTTTAAAGTCTCCTCTGACTCTGTTAATCTATTCTTGACCTCTTTCCTTCTTTCTTTTCTTTCTTTCTTTCTTTATTTTTCTTCCTTTCTTTGTTCTAACAGTAGAGGGGTACAGAGAGAAGGATACAGAGAGAGAAACCAGAGCACTGCTTAGCTCTTGTTTATGGTGGAGCTGGAGCTT